>NC_050459.1:2094542-2394542 GCF_903995425.1 Onychomys torridus | reverse complement strand
CAGTTATTGGATGAGAGTTCCAGCACAACCATTAGGGTGTTTAGTCATCTGATCACCAGACTAGGTTAGATCAGGCTTTCTCTTGACCATTGCCAGCAGTCTACAGAGGATGTATCATTGTGGATTTCTGGGGATCTCTCAAGCACTCTGCCTCTTCCTGTTCTCATGTTGTCTTCATTTATCACGGTCTGTTATTCCTCGTTCTCACTTTCTGTTCTTGATCCAGCTGGGATCTCCTGCTCCCCTAAGCTTACTTTCCCTCAAACCTTGCCCTTCATTACTCCCACTGTCATCCAGGTTGTTCATGTAGATCTCATCCATTTCTCTGTCATTGGGTGATCCTTGGGTCTTTCCTAGGGTCCCGTTTTCAAGGTAGCCTCCCTGGAGTTGTGTAGCAGTCTAGTCATCTTTGTTTTACATCTACTGTCCTCCTATGAGTGAGTACAACCATGTTTGTTCTTCTGAGTCTGGGTTACCTCACTCAGGATGATTTTTTCTAGATCCATCCATTTGCCTGCAAACCTCATGATGTCATTGTTTTTCTCTGCTGAGTAGTACTCCATTGTGAATATGTACCATATTTTCTTTATCCATTCTTCAGTTGAAGGGGATCTAGATTGTTTCCAGGTTCTGGCTATTACAAAGAAAGCAGATACGAACATAGCTCAGCAAATGCCCTTGTGGTATGAGTGAGCATTCCTTGGGTATATTCCCATGAGTGCTATAGCTGGGTCTTGGCAGAGATGGATTCCCAATTTTCTAAGGAAGCACCATATTGATTTCCAAAGTGGCTGTACAAGCTTGGATTCCCACCAGCAGTGGAGGAGAGTTCCCCTTGCTCAACATCCTCTCCATCTCTCATCCAATAACTGATGGAAGTGGATGCAGAGATCCTCAGCCAGGCCCCAGATGGAGCTCTAGGTGTCCAACTGTCGAGAAAGAGGAGGGTCTGCAAGAGCATGAATTCTTGAATCCAAGCTTGCAAAAAGCACAGGGACAAATAGCCAAACGAATGGAAGCACATGAATTATGAACCAAAGGCTGTGGAGTCCCCAGCTGGATCAGGCCCTCTGGATAAGTGAGACATTTGAATAGCTTGATCTGTTTGGGAGGCACCCAGTCTGTGGGACCAGGATCTGTCCTTAATGCATGAGCTGGCTGTTTGAAACCTTAGGCTTACACAGGGACACTTTGCTCAGTCTGAAAGGAGGTGACAGGACCTGCCTGTACTGAATCCACCAGGTTTAAATGAATCCACAGGGGTGCCTTGATCCTGGAGGAGATGGGAATGGAGGGGAGGGTCTGAGGGGAAGGTAGGGGTGGGGGCGGGAGGTGGGAGGACAGGGGAACCCATGGCTGATGTATAAAATTTAAAAAAAATAATAAAAAAGAAAAAAAGAAAGAAAAGGAGCATTAGAAAATCAGGGGAAAAAAAAGAATGAAATGCCTATGAAGATACAAGAAGCCTATAGAACACCAAAGAGACTAGACTCCCCAAAAGAGTCACCTTGCTACATAATAATTAAACAACTAAATGTATAGAATAAAGAAAGAATATTGAGGGCAGCAAAGTAAAAAGGCCAAGTGACTTATAAAGTCAAACCTATCAGAATAACAGCCGATTTCTCAATGGAGACTTGGAAAGCCAGAAGGACCTGGACAGATATAATGCAGACACTAAGAGACCATGGATGCCAGCCTAGACTAATATACCCAGCAAAACTTTCAGTCATCATAGATGGAGTGAACAAGACCTTCCAAGACAAAACCAGATTTAAACAATACTTATCCACAAACCCAGCCCTATAGAAAACACTAAAAGGAAAATTCCAACCTAAGGAAGGCAGATACACCCGTGGAAACACAGGCAATCGATAACACCACAGCAGTAAACCACAAAGAAGAGAAGTACACACATGCTACCACAAAAAAATAAAAATAATAACAGGGACAAACAATCACTGATCATTAATATCACTTAACAGGAATGGACTTAATTCACCTATAAAAAGACACAGACTAACAGAATGGATATGAAAACAGGACCCATCTTTCTGCTACATACAAGAAACACATCTCAAATTCAAAGACAGACCCTTCCTAAGAATAAAAGGCTGGTAAATGACTTTCCAATCAAATGGTCTTAAGAAGCAAGCTGGTATAGCCATCTTAATATCCAGCAAAATAGACTTGAAACTAAAATCAATCAAAAGAGATGATGAAGGATATTACATACTCACCGCAGGAAAGATCCACCAAGATGAAGTCTCAGGTCTGAATATTAATGCCCCAAACACAAGGGCACCCACATATGTAAAAGAAACATTATTACAGCTTAAATCACATATAAAACCCCACACATTAATAGTGGGAGACTTCAACAACCCACTTTCTGGACAGATCTGCCAAATTGAAACTTAACAGAGATATAATGGTCTTAACTGATGTTATGGCTCAAATGAACTTCATGAATATCTACAGAACATTCCACCTGAACAGAAAAGAATATACCTTCTTCTCAGCACCCCATGGGACCATCTCTAAAATCGACCACATACTTGGCCACAAAGCAAACCTCAACAGATACAAAACTATTGGAATAACCTCCTGTGTTCTATCGGACCACCATGGTTTAAAGATAGATTTCAACAACAACAAGAACAACAACAACAAAAAAAAAAACAACACTACAGAAAACCTACAATCTCATGGAAACTGAATAATGCTCAACTGAATCACCAATGTGTTAAGGAAGAAATACAGAAAGAAATTAAAGACTTCCCAGAGATCAATGAAAATGAATCCACCACATACCCAAACTTGTGGGACGCTATGAAAGCAGTATTAGAGGGAAATTCATAGCACTAAATGCCCACATAAAGAAGTTGGAGAAATCTCACGCAAGTGACTTGACAGCACACCTGAAAGCCCTTGAACAGGAAGAAGCAAAGTCTCCCAGGAGGAACAGATGCCAGGAAATTATCAAATTGAGAGCTGAAATTAATAAAATAGAAATAAAGAGAACAATACAAAGGATTAAGGAAACAAAGAGATGGTTCTTTGAGAAGATCAACAAGATAAACAAGCCCTTATCCAAACTAACCAAAAGACAGAGAGAGAGCATCCAAATTAACAAAATCAGAAATGAAAAGGGGGACAAAACAACAGACAATGAGGAAATCCAGAGAATCATCAAGTCATACTTCAAAAACCTCTACTCCACAAAACTGGAAAATCTAAAAGAAATGTATAATTTTCTGAATAGGTAACACATACCTAAGTGAAATCAAGACCAGACAAATCATTTAAATAGTCCAATAACCCCTAAGGAAATAGAATCAGTCATTAAAAGTCTCCCAACCAAAACAAGTCCTGGACCAGATGGTTTCACTGCAGAATTCTACCAGATCTTCAAAGAAGACTTAATACCAATACTCTTTAAATTGTTCCTCACCACAAAAGCAGAAGGAATATTACCAAACTTCTTCTATGAGGCTATAATTACCCTGATTCCTAAACCAAACAAAGATGAAAAAAGAAAGAGAACTACAGATCGATCTCCCTCGTGAACATTGATGAAAAAATACTCAATAAAATACTGGCAAACAGACTCCAAGATCACATCAAAACAATTATCCACCATGATCAAGTAGGCTTCATCCCAGGCAGACAAGTGTGGTTCAACATATGAAAGTCTATCAGTGTGTGACACCATATAAACAAACTCAAAGAAAAAAACACATGATCATCTCACTAGATGCCGAAAAGGCATTTGACAAAATCCAACAGCCCTTCATGATAAAGGTCTTGGAGCGATCAGGAATACAGGGAACATACCTAAACATAATAAAGGCAATCTACAGCAAGCCAACAGCCAACATCAAATTAAATGGAGAGAAACTCAAACCACTAAAATCAGGAACAAGGCAAGGCTGTCCCCTCTCCCCATACTTATTCAATATAGTACTGGAAGTTCTAGCCAGAGGTATAAGACAACATAAGGAGATTAAGGGGATACAAATTGGAAAGGAAGAAGTCAAGCTTTCCCTATTTGCAGATGACATTATAGGAAACATGAGTGACCCCAAAAATTCAACCAAGGAACTGATACAGCTTATAAACACCTTCAGCAACATAGCAGGATACTAGATCAACTAAAATTAATCAGTAGCCCTCCTATATACAATAGACAAACAGGCTGAGAAGGAATTCAGAGATACATCACCATTTACAATAGCCACAAATGATATAAAATACCTTGGGTTTACTCTAACTAAGCATTTGAAGGACCTACATGACAAGAACTTTAAGTCCCTGAAAAAAGAATTTGAAGATGTCAGAAAATGGAAAGATCTCCCATGCTCATGGATAGGCAGGATTAACATAGTAAAAATGGCGATCTTACCAAAAGCAATCTACAGATTCAACACCATCCCCATCAAATTACCAACACAATTCTTCACAGATCTGGAAAGAACAATATTCAACTTCATATGGAAAAACCAAAAACCCAGGACAGCCAAAAGAATCCTGTACAGTAAAACAACCTCTGGAGGCATCACGATCCCCAACCTCAAGCTCTACTATACAGCTACCGTAATAAAAACACATTGGTACTCACATAAAAACCAACATGTGGACCAAGGGAATCGAACTGAAGACCCTGACATTAACCCGCACACCTATGAACATATAATTTTTGACAAAGAAGCCAAAAATGTACAATGGAAAAAAGAAAGCATCTTCAACAAATGGTGCTGACATAACTGCATGTCAATGTGTAGAAGGCTGCAAATAGATCCATATCTGTCACCGTGCACAAAATTTAAGTTCAAGTGGATCAAAGACCTCAACATTAATCCAGTTACTCTGAACCTGATAGAAGAGAAAGTAGGAAATACTCTTGAATGCATTGGCACTAGATATCACTTTCTAAATGTAACACCAGTAGAACAGACACTGAGAGGAAAAATCAATCAATGGGACCTGTTGAAACTAAGAAGCTTTTGTAGAGCAAAGAACATGGTCAACAAGACAAAGCAACAGCCTAAAGAATGGGAAATTGTCTTCACCAACCCCACATCTGACAGAGGGCTGATATCCAGAATATATAAAGAACTCAAGAAATTAGACATCAAAGTGCCCAACAGTCCAATTAAGAAATGGGCTATAGATCTAAACAGAGAATTCTCAACAGAGGAAGCTCAAATGGCTGAAAGACATTTAAGGAATTGCTCAACATTCCTAATTATCCAGGAAATGCAAATCAAAATTACTCTGAGATACCACCTTACACCTGTCAGAGTGGCAAGGATCAAAAACCCAGAAGACAGCTTATGCTGGAGAGGATGTGGAGAAAGGGGAATTCTCCTCCACTGCTGGTGGGAATGCAATCTCGTATAGCCACTTTGGAAATCAATATTGTGCTTCCTTAGAAAATTTGGGAATCTATCTCCCCCAAGATTCAGCTATACCACTCTTGGGCATATACCCCAGGAATGCTCAATCATACCACAAGGGCATTTGCTCAGCTGTGTTCAAATCAGCATTGTTTGTAATAGCCAGAACCTGGAAACAACCCAGATGCCCTTCAACTGAAGAATGGATAAAGAAAATATGGTACATATTCACAATGGAGTACTACTCAGCAGAGAAAAACAATGACATCATGAGGTTTGCAGGCAAATGGATGGATCTAGAAAAAGTCATCCTAAGTGAGGTAACCCAGACTCAGAAGAACAAACATGCTATGTACTCATTTATAGGAGGACAGTAGATGTAAAACAAAGATGAATAGACTGCTACACAACTCCAGGGAGGCTACCTAGAAAACGGGACCCTAGGAAAGACGCAAGGATCACCCAATGACAGAGAAATGGATGAGATCTACATGAACAACCTAGATGACAGTGGGAGTGATGAAGGGCAAGATTTGAGGGAAAGAATGCTTAGGGGAGCAGGAGATCCCAGCTGGATCAAGAACAGAAAGTGAGAACGAGGAATAACAGACCATGATAAATGAAGACAACATGAGAACAGGAAGAGCCAGAGTGGTGGAGAAAATCCCCAGAAATCCACAATGATACATCCTCTGTAGACTGCTGGCAATGGTTGAGAGAAAGCTTGATCTGACCTAGTCTGGTGATCAGATGGCCAAACACCCTAATGGTGGTACTGTAACTCTCATCCAATAACTGATGGAAGTGGATGCAGAGATCCTCAGCCAGGCCCCAAGTGGAGCTCCAGAAGTCCAATTGTCGAGAAAGAGGAGGGACTGTAAAAGCGTGGATTGTTGAGACCAAGACTGGAAAAAGCACAGGGACAAATAGCCAAACAAATGGAAGCACATGAATTATGAACCAAAGGCTGTGGAGCCCCCAGCTGGATCAGGCCCTCTGGATAAATGAGACAATTGAATAGCTTGAACTTTTTGAGAGGCATCCAGGGTGTGGGACTGGGACCTGTCCTTAGTGCATGAGCTGGCTGTTTGGAACCTTGGGCTTACATAGGGATACTTTGCTCAGCCTTGAAGGAGGGAACTGGACCTGCCTGTACTGAATCCACCATGTTTAAATGAATCCCCAGGAGAGTCTTGGCCCTGGAGGAGATGGGAATGGAGGGGAGTGGATGGGGAAAAGTGGGGGTGGGGCCGGGTGTTGGGAGGACAGGGGTACCCATGGCTGAGGTGTAAAATTAAAACACAAATATAATAATGATAATATAAATGTTAGTGCTTCTGTTCACAGAGAGCAATGAAAGCCATAGAATCACTGAATTCATCAGACAGTTAAAGGTGTCCAACAGTGAAATGATCTGGGAGAAGTCAGCTGTCAGACAACATTTAAATCCATAGGCAGATAGAAGAAATAAAAAAAAGTAGTTGACAAAAATTTCTTCAGAGGAGCTAGTTAAAAATGGTGCAACAGAGGCCTTTTCTGCCCTGTATTAAAGCTGGTATTCCTCATTGTAGGTAAAACAAAGCACTTTGGCCCTCATGAACCTTCTCAGAGAAGAAGGCAAGACACCAGAGACCCATTGCTTTGGTCAAGTAAAGTATCCTTCAAGTCAAATCTAAGCCTTTACTGAATTTGGACTGTGGGATATAAGGGGGAGCTGGTTTGTTATTAATACAAAATGTAAACAACTTGATTGATCACTTTTATCTGTCTTCAAACTAGGAGCAGTGACTGTGGTCTTTTGACACAGTTTCACTTTACAGATTGGGAGGAAAAGGCCAAGTGGTTTAGAACCTGACTGCTCATGCAGGTTGTGAGAACGTGGCTAGATCAAACTCCCACCAGCTTTCTGCACAGTCATTCTCCACTGAATTTCACTAGTTGTTGTCTTTTTGTTTTAAACATTTCAAATTATTCCTTCCAAACAGGTACAAATTAAAACTGGAGACTGTCTTCTGAAATTGACTTCCAGCCCTCAATAAACTGAAATCTCATTGCAAGGCAATTTATAAAAGCCGAACTGTGATGCCAGTCAGTTGTTCTCACTGTGTGAGTGCTCAGTGAGATTCTTTTGTCTGCCTCTGCCATTTGGAAAAGGAATAATGAGTGAAAACTTGAACACTCCAATTAAACCTGATTGCTAATCAATACCATTGGTCACATCTTATTTCAAAATTGACCTGGGGGTGGAGTTGGGGAAGTCCAGATATATACTATAAATACCCTATATACAACATGCAAATAAAATGTTATAGTCATTCAATATGTCCAGGAAAAGCCTAGGGACATCCTAAAAGTTATTAATCTAAAATCTGGTATCATCTTTTGTGAATCAAGCCACCATGTATTTCTTAGTAAAATATGTATGAAATTAGGATACTGCACAGATTAGGTCAGATTAAAGCAGCTATTTTTGTTTCAGAGAATAGCTTTTTTTTTAAGTATCAGGGATTGGAGAGACGGCTTGGAGGTTAAAATCACTAGATACTCTTGCAGAGGGCCTGAGTTATAATCCCAGAACCTACATGACAGCACGTAGCTGTCTATAATTTCAGGTCCAGAGGATGCTACATCATATTCTGAGTTCCAAGCATGTATTTAATACAAACAAATACAAGCAAGCAAAACACTCATACACAGAAAAAGATTTAAAATTAAAAACATAATTTTAAAAAATAAAATGAAGTAAAGAATAAAAAGAAATGTCAGATAAATGGAATATATATGACATAAAAACAGGAAAAATATTTGAGGGTAGGAAGGGGTCCCAAAAGAAGCAAGATAGGATGCTGGGAGAATACTAACACAGTATATAATGCATGTATAAAAATGTTACAATATAATCCTTTACTTTGTATGGTAACTAAAAAGTTAATAAAATTTAAAACTTGGTAGGCAAAAGTTTCATAATGTGTCCCCAGTGACTGAAATTATTACTCCACTCTGAGAAAAGAGCGTGGCTCAAAACTCATTATCAGGTGGCATTTCCACAAGTAGCCAGGGAATATGCAGTTTCCTATCAGACATTACATCCAGAGTCTGGGTAGGTTTCTTTCCTGAATCAGAGCCTAAGAAACTACTTCATTTCCTCACCTCTTCCCAGCACTTGTAAGTATCCAAGTTTCAACAGCAGCCATGAATCGTAGACAAAGTACTTAATACCCCATGCCATAAAACTTGTTTTAAAAAGCAACTTGTAAATTCAGCAGCTTGCTTCAGTTTCTTCCTGTCAACCAGTAACAGCTATTCTTAGAGACAGACAGAGGGAAATTACCATAGTCAAGAATAATTTTTTAACTAGAATAAATCATTTGGGGTACAGTTCTGCCCCCATTTCTTCCCGCTCTGGAGAACTGTTATGGAATTTAACTGTGAACTTGAATTATCAGCTTTCATTTTTGCTTCAAGATTATCAGTGTAAGTTACCAAGAGTATTAATTGTGGCATTCTTTGTTGCAGTGATGTCTTTCTTGAAATCAGGGCAGTACTCTTTAGGCTTTTATCTTTTATACTCTCAGAGAAAAAGTAAAAAAAAAAAAAAGAGTTCTATTTAAAAAAAAAATCTATTTTTTAAAACATGAAAACGTTTCATGCACAATTCTTCCTAACAAAGCATGATACCTCCTACTTCATAATCTAGTGAGAGACAGAGTTTATTCTTGAGAGTTAACCTTTATTAAGGCAGGTATGATGTGTTGGTTACTGAGTAGATGTATGGATAGATAGTTGCATATAAGAATCTAAATATCTCTTATGCTTCTCTCTCTTTTACTTCAGAAAAAGGTGAGGTAAAAAAAAACAGATGGGTGGATGGATAGATCAGTAAATGAATGGAGGGATATATGAATGGAAAGATGATGGGGTAATGGATGATGAGTGAGTTTAAGAATTGATGTGTAGATAGATGAATGGATGATTGGTTACTGAGCTTCAACAATGATGCCGTTTGATCATTAGTAAATCCATAAGAACTTCAATTGTGTCTAGCTAGTAGTAATTCTTAAAGGTAGAACATCTACATAAACAGAGGAGGAAATAGATTGAGTTATTTAAATAATGTCAACTGTAAGAAACCTTTGTAAAAATAAAGTATAATTACTTGATCATATTTATGATTAAGTCAAAAATAAAGAGTGTAGTGTTGCTTGACTCCTACAGAGATGCCATATTGCTGCAGGAGGAACAGGAAGCTGAGGAGTAAACAAACAAGACAGTAGCGATGCACCATGCAATACTCAGATAGCCCAGTGCATCTCCACGCCATCACCTTCACCATACAGTATTTTAAATAAAGGAGCTCAAACTTTGGAAAAGATTAGAAAATTACCAGTGAATGTTAAATTTCTAGTATGCCATAGTACAATGTTAATCAATAGTGTTGATCGTATTTTAACTTGAAAGCAACTTGAAGATAAAAGAAATCAACTTAGGTGAAGATGTGTATGTGCTCTATGAACAATAATAATACATAAACAGACCACATGATCACATAAAAATATCTGTAAAATTAAAATCATTTTAAATACAATCACTAAACTAGGAGGACTAACCATCTGATTACTTCATAGGATTGTTAAAACAACAAATGATACTATCAGTACAAAGGTATTTGAATATCACAAAAACCTTAACAAGTAGAAAGCATTACCAAAACTGTAGGGAACAAAGATCTGAAATTTAAGGAATGATTAACCTCAGTGTGCTTTTTCTTTTCCTTTTGTCAACTATCCATTTGGCCACACAACTTTGCCAAGCCTATAGGCTCAATCTTTTCATAAAATCATGATCTAAGTACAGATTCTCCTTTCCCCAATTCATTTTACTCCTCAAAGATATTAAGACTGTGGATAGTACAACATTTAAAAAGCACTGGTTGCAAGTAAGAGGGCAAAGGAATCCACAGCTGTGTGAGGAAGAGTTATGATTTCCAACTTTAAGGCCAATGTTGTTCTTTGAGTGACACAAAGGGGAATCTCTAATCCTATTATTTGCAACTGAAATGCATGGGCCATCTCCGGACTTTAAGTATGGTGGTGAATTGATGAAAATGATCATCATGTACTAGGAGACTGAAGGGACTTAAGCAAAAGGCCAAAGATAAATACAGACACATGGTCTAGGGGGCAGGCAGGGAAGGGCCTTATTTGCCTTGCAAGGAGTGTAGACTTGATTCTAAAAACAGTTGAGTTGCCACCAGACAAGCATTCCTACTATATTTGTTCATCATAGCTACCAGACTCACTGCTTTCCCCACAGAGATTCCAGCTAGCCTTACTTCAGTCACTATAATGTCTACATAATGATCTTAACTGAAAATTCCAATGAACATTCAAACAACCAAGAAATTTTACCCCAACGTGCTCTAGTTTTATTATCACTGAACACTTGCAAAATGAGGAAACTATTCGTGTTGGAGAAGTTATGAAGTGTTATGATTTAAACTAGAAAACACAGTTGCACATAAATATGCCATGTTGATTTTGTCCAAACATATGTAACAAGAAGACAAGTGTAGTGTTTTTCAAAGCTGATGTTATATTTTAGGATTTTAAAATGTGACTTCTAATTTTTGTGTTCTAACCTGCAAATAAAACTCTTTTTCCAAATACCCATCCCTAACACTAATTCCCAGGGGCCAAAGACATTCTTCTACAAGGCATAGATACACAATGGAAATGCCTGATATTCCAGAGCCCATAAATTACATATGAAGGGTAATCACCAAAGATAAAAACATGTTCTAAACTGGGCAGTGGCACGCCTTTAATCCCAGCACTCAGGAGGCCGAGCCAGGCGGATCTCTGTGAGTTCGAGGCCAGCCTGGACTACCAAGTGAGTTCCAGGAAAGGTGCAAAGCCACACAGGGAAACTCTGTCTCAAAAACCAAAAAAAAAAAAAAATGTTCTAATGTTCCAGGGGCAAATACATATTTTATACTTTGCTTTAATTTCATGTCAGTCTATATATGTTAACACCAAACATTTAAAGACAGAAATTAATGGCACACTGGATTTTCTCTCCCACTCTTTCAACAGCTCTGCCTATTTCACAAGGTTATTTTAAGGATTAAACAAGGAAATGAAAGTACTTTGTAAACTGTAAAGTGCTACTCTGATGTAATGTTTCATTAACAAATTAATTTACAAATAGCAAGGACAAGGTGCCTTTTGAACAAGGGGCTTCTCTCTTACACAAAATCGAGGGGAAAGTGTTCTAGTGTGGTCTATTGAGCAAACACAGGACTGTGGGGGCATTAACTGATGGTATGGCTCAGATGTACAAAATTCCGATGTTCTACATCAAACAGTAGCAGTCAAGTGGCGGGTGTAAGTCCATCTGGTTCTCATATTGCCCAAATGAGGTGTTGATGGAGGAGATTTCTCTTAGTTGAATACGAACAAATGCTCCCAAACTTGTACACAATGATGACGAACAGTGCAGCCTGTCCTCTACCTGGACCTCACGCTTTGATGTCCTCTATTGCCTCAGACAAAGACATCAGTAGTGGACCATGCAACCTTAATTCCTGAGCTCACAAGTGACTTTGCTGATGAGTCACTCATCCATTAAGCTGAGCAGCTTTGAGTGAGACCTTTAGGAGTAAACCAAACATAAACCAGACTCACACAATTTTAATGCCCACAGCCATGAATTTGTGGGAAATACATTTCTTGGAGGCATGCCACTTCTTTGTTGAACTCCATGGCAGGTGGGGATGCTATTTAATTGAGATTGTGGAACTAAACTCTGGGGATAAAAACAGAAGCCTGGCTAAATAAAACAAACACTTTTTTTTCAAGGAGATACACAATTAACTCCATCTGCTAATAGAAGGTAGTTATTAAATTATTTAGGCAGGCATTGATTTCAAAAGCGTACTATTTTACTTGAACTCACTTCCAAGACCATGCTATATTCTCATCATAGTTTGTTGTGTGAATGTAGGCAAGACAAACAGCACAAAGTGAGGAGTCCAGGAGCACTGTACAGTATTTATCTTGTCCTAAGAGTCTGGTGTTTTCTATCATAATTATCCAAGAGTCCAAAAATGTAGAATGAAGTCAGTTATACTGACTCTAAAAGCTATTGGATCACTGTAGTACACATGGCAAGACCTATTAAATATGAGAAACATGATACTTCTTATTAATTAATGCAAACATAATTTCCATTAAAAGACAGATCTTAGCCAGTAGCTTCTTAGTCCTAAAAATATGAAATGCTGCAGGACATCTACTGACATTAAAAGTGTTTCTTTCTCTCAAATCTTGCCCTTCATTACTCCCACTGTTGTCCAGGTTGTTCATGTAGATCTCATCCACTTCTCTGTCATTGGGTGATCCTTGGGTCTTTCCGAGGGTCCCGTTTTCAAGGTAGCCTCCCTGGAGTTGTGTAGCAGTCTAGTCATCTTTGTTTTACATCTAGTATCCTCCTATGAGTGAGTACATACCGTGTTTGTCCTTCTGAGTCTGGGTTACCTCACTCAGGATGATTTTTTCTAGATCCATCCATTTGCCTGCAAACCTCATGATGTCATTGTTTTTCTCTGCTGAGTAGTACTCCATTGTGTATATGTACCATATTTTCTTTGTCCATTCTTCAGTTGAAGGGCATCTAGGTTGAATGGAAGCACATGAATTATGAACCAAAGGCTGTGGAGCCCCCAGCTGGATCAGGCCCTCTGGATATGTGAGACAACTGAATAGCTTGATCTGTTTGGGAGGCACCCAGTCTGTGGGACCAGGATCTGTCCTTAGTGCATGAGCTGGCTATTTGAAACCTTGGGCTTACACAGGGACACATTGCTCAGTCTGGAAGGAGGTGACAGGACCTGCCTGTAATGAATCCACCAGGTTTAAATGAATCTGCAGGGGTACCTTTATCCTGGAGGAGATGGGAATGGAGGGGAGGGGCTGGGGGGAAGGTAAGGGTAGGGGTGGGAGGTGGGAGGACAGGGGAACCCATGGCTGATGTATAAAATTTAAAACACATAATTATAAAGAAAAGAATTATAAAAAAAGAAAAAAAAGAAAAAGAAAAAGACAGGACACCGAGGGCACATGAAATGAGCAGAGGAAAAAAAAAAGATTTTCTGTTCTCAGTAACTAACATTGTGACTGTACAATGTTAGGCACCCTGAGGATGTTACCCACCTGAGAATAAACTATGAAATTTAAAAAAAAAAAAAAAAAAAAGTGTTTCTTATACTTCACCTAGCAAAACTCTGTGAAGACTTAAGTTGTGAGATCCAATTTATGGAAATAACATGTCTTTGAATTACCTAAGCCTAAGACTAGTATCTTATCTAATATCTAGATACCAAATACCTCAGGAATGTCTCAAGCCAGAAAAAGAATCTCTAGCTGTGAAACTACGTATTTGTGAGACTGGTTATGGGCTGAGTTCCACTAGGTGGTTTCTTGGCAGTGTTTTAAATGCAGCAGCTCCTAAATCAGGATCATTTTTATTTCATGTATCATAGCTGCACTATTTTTGATATGCATACTTTCCCTTGGTCCTGATAAGGTAAAAATGTGTGGCTATCATGTGGTAGACTCCAAAACCAGCTCTTAGGCTCACTGCTACTAGGAAGTGTGACATCAGCAATAAACTGAGATGAAAGAGCAAAGATCTCAGAGTTGAGTGTTACTGATCTTGTTTGTTATAGTGGAATTGCAGCCTAGTAGACCTTTGTGCCACTTATAAGGCATTCGTGAAAGATTTTTGTCTTTATCAGTTGTTGAGAATAGGATAAGGAAATTAGGTATCCTAGGAGAATAGGATACCTTTTGAGGAAATTATATCTTACCAAGCACTGTACATCTATTTAATATTTTCAAAATTCCCTGGAACTGGATATCACTATTGTTAGCTCAATATTAGAGAAAGAAAACCAACTCCTATAAAGGCTTTGTGGCTTGTCCAAGTACATACTCAGTAAGGGACAAAAATGGAAATAAAACTTTGAAATGTTTTGCTTCCTAAAGTTATTTTGGCCACACTCATCTGTATAATCATGTGTCATCTTTCTTTGGGTTGCAGAAATAGTGGAACATAGGACTGTACTCCAAAACTCTGGAATATCCATGACGGTTTTTAATTTTATGAGTCTTGTTTCATTTGTTGTAAATCAGTGACTGCCCCCAACCTTTCTCATCCCATCAGTGGCTTTTTTTTTCTATCTTCCCCCTACCAAAAAAAAAAAAATCAGGCCTTTTAATTAGAGTTTTCCTGCCTGGCCCAGATTCAGGACAAATCTCTCTCACCCGACAGTCCCACAGTCGCTCAGACCCAACCAAGTAAGCACACAGAGACTTATATTGTTTTCAAACTGTATGGCCATGGCAGGCTTCTTGTTATCTACTTCTTTTATCTTAAATTAACCCATTTCTATTAATCTATACTTTGTTATGTGGCTCGTGGCTTACCAGTACCTTATGTCTTTTCTGTCATGGTGCTGGCTGGCTGTGTCTCTCCTCCCCCAGCCTTCACTTCCCAGAATTCTCTTCTCTCTTGTCTGTGGGATGTTCTGGATGTCAAATGTGTTGCTCTGATTGGTTAAAATAAATAAAGTGCTGATTGGCCAATAGCCAGGCAGGAAGGATAGGGTAGGCGGAACAAGGAAGAGGAGAAGGGGGGAGATAGGAAGGCTGAGGGGATAGACTGCCAGCCGCGGCCATGACAAGATGTAAGGTACTGGTAAGCCACGAGTCATGTGGCAAAGTATAGATTAATAGAAATGGGCTAAATATAAGAGTAAGAGCTAGACAATGGGAGGCCTGAGCTAATGGACAAGCAGTTTAAATAATATAAATGTCCATATGATTATTTTATATGTGGGTTATGGGACCGTGGGGGCTTGGTGACACCTAGAAAGAAGCTCTCCAACTACAAGGCCTCTTTCGTTTCAGCATCTAGAGGCGTTGGGCAAGAGGACTGTCACAGGAAGAGCTGGAGTTGGATGGCTTTGGGCCCCAGATTTGATCCTGTCATTTAGATTTCTCCTCAGATACTCCAGTCCACAGGCACTCCACACCATACATTCCTTCTTAGGGGAAAAATGGATCATAAATATGAGACAGGAAGTCCAAATTGATGATAAGGTACCTGCTTATCAAGGAATCATCTTGTAGACTAAAGATCAGTGCTGATCCTGACTCACTGGTGAGAACCCTTCGGCCATCATTGCCCAAAGGAGGTCAAAGCAACAGGAATTTCCTGTCACTCACCAGGCTTGTCCTGTCACTCAAACGAGACAAACAAGGCTGAAGCAGAAGAGTGAAAAGCTATCCTCAAATTCTTCACCTAGCTCTGCCTACTGCAGCCCTTCTCAAGGATGGTAACTTCTGTGTGCTCCTCACTTGGCCATCAGCAGGGAAGGATGAACCCACTGGAGGCCTGAAATAAACCTATGCTGAGACAGAGACATGATGAATAGAAAATGCTAAGTCAGTTACTCTCATAGAAACCAAAGTGCTTGAAAAGACCACAAACTGCCACTAACCTGCCCTCTGAATCTCCAGGACATGTCACTATCTCTTCTCCTCATGAGGATAAATACAAACAGACAAAGAATAGTATCTTAGTCACTTCATTTGCTTGGAAGAGACACCATAACCAAGGCAACTCTTATAAAAGAAAGCATTTAATTGGGGCCTTGCTTACAATTTCAGAGGTTTATTCCACTATCACCACAGCAGGGAGCATGGCAGCAAGCAAGCAGGTGCTTGAATAGTAGCTGAGAGCTACATCCTCATGAGTAGGCAGAGAGAGAGAGAGAAAGACAGACAGACAGAGACAGACTGGGTTTTCCATGAACTTTTGAAACCTCAAAGCCCACTCCCATTGAACACACTTTCTCCAACAAGGCCACAGCTTCTAATCTTTCTAATCCTTTCAAATTGTGCCATTCCTTGGTGACTAGGCATTCAAATATATGAGCCTATAGAAGACATTCTTATTCAAACCACTACAAATAGATAGAAACAAATAGCAGGTGCTTCCTTCAACAGTACATAAGCTTGATCTGACCCCTGTCTTACACTGTCCCCAGGTAGTCACCCACAAATTCTGTGCTAATTATGGTTTTTGTTGTTGTTGTTGTTTTGCAAAGAAAAGAGTTGCATGCTCCCCAAACAGATGTCTTAGACTATGTCAACCCTAGGGACCAATGTTGACCACTTTTTATTGGCAACTGGCTCCTTTGGAAAATGCTGAGTCTATTGCATATAGCTTTCTCTCTATATAAGACAATGTTTTTTCTTCAACATTTTTCAGCACTTACTATTGTTGGTTGTTTTCTTATTCTTAGATTCTTAGCTCTTTTTGCTCTTTAGCTCTTTTTTTGTGGGGGGTAAGGGTGAGGACTGCCACCAGTTCCCAAATAAGTCACACACAGAGGCTTTTTCTTAATTATAACTGTCCATCCTTAGCTTGGCTTATGTCTAGCCAGCTTTCCTTAACCTAATCCTACCTTTTGCCTCTGGGCTTTTTCCTTTTCTTACTTCTGTTCACCTTATTTTCACACTTACTCTGTGGCTGGCCCCTCACACCCTCCTCCTTTTCTTATTCCTCCTTTTCCTCCCTTCTTTTCTTTCTGATTATTCTCTCTGATTGCTACCCTGCCTCACTATTGGCTGTTCAGCTCCTTATTAGACCATCAGGTGTTTTAGACAGGCAAGGTAACACAGCTTCACATAGTTAAACAAATGTAACTTAAAAAAAATACAACACATCTTTGCATCATTAAACAAATATTCTATGCATAAATAAATGTAATACATCTTAAAATAGTATTCTACAATAACTTACATCTATTTATATACTTCATCCAAGGACAGTGGCAAACTGTTGCGCAGTACCTGCTGGATAATTAACAACTCTCTTATCTCAGACTCAGTAATTCAGTTTTAAACATCTGTGCTGTTTCAATGTTTAATTTACAGCTACCCATAAGCCCTAATGAGAAGAAAGCCTTGCCTCAAAATTTTGCAAATACACTAAGGCAGAATGGAGCAGTAGCTCAATAAAGTAATTGTTGTGTTAAAGTAAATTGGACCTATCAAACAAGAATTTAAGTTATATGAGTGATGGAAAAGAGGCATGGTGATGCTCACAAATTTATCCCATGTGGTACTTCAAGAACTTGAAATGTGCACAGCAGAGAAGAGCTACCAAACACAGGCTCAGCAGGGAAGCAAGTCCTTGCCTCCACACTGCACATTCTTCTCACAGCTCATTTAGGGAAGAGTTTATTCATAGTATTTACAGGATTTTTTTTTCCTCAAATCAGAGGCCTCCTTCACTTGTTTGCTTCCCTGAAAGAAAATGTACCCTAGGGAACACCTAAAATACATATATATTTTTCTGTTGAAAGATATGGGAAAGTGCACATCCTTTATTAAAAACATAAAAATCTCATTTGGGTGAAGGTTAAGGAGACCAGTGGGTGTTCCTGCCTTATCACTGGGGAATCTCTGTGTTGTTCTTTTCCTTTTCTTTTGTGTTTAAAGTTCTATAATGTTATGAAAAACAAGTCTTTTACATAAGTCATCTCCATGCTAAGGTGGCACTGAGAGCAGAATTAATGTTTTATGTCTCTCAAAGCTTCAACAACAACAACAAAAAATGAGTCTTAACTTTTCAGCCAAAGATTCTTCTGGAAATCATTTCCTCAATTAAATATTCTACAAATCAGAGGTAAATGAATGCAATTTCAACCTTGGA
Organism: Onychomys torridus; assembly: GCF_903995425.1. Lineage (NCBI taxonomy): Eukaryota > Metazoa > Chordata > Mammalia > Rodentia > Cricetidae > Onychomys > Onychomys torridus. Next base: position 2,376,360 of record NC_050459.1, on the reverse strand, counting down.
CTTCAAGGAAAGCAAGCATCCTACCTCCTGAATTCCATCAAGACTATAGTTTAAGCACTCTCTGTGATCTTCCTAGGTGTTTTCTCTGGGGACTTGGGACGACCTAGAATTCTAACCAGGATGTGGTCTCAGGAAAGCGTCCTGCCTTCATATGAGGCAGCAGAAAGAGCAAATGTTGATAGGATGAGAAGAAGAAAATCACCCAAACAGGTCACCTGTGGTGATAGTGTGTTCCCCAAAATATTGTGCACCATAATAAACTTATCTGGGGTCAGGGAACAGAACAGCCACTAGATATGGAGGCCAGAAAATGGTCATACACACACCTTTAATCCTAACATTCTGAAGGCAGAGATCTGGATCTCTGTGAGTTCAAAGCCACACTGGAAACAGCCAGGCATATGACTCATGCCTTTAATCCCAGGAAGTGATGGCAGGAAGCAGAAAGGTATATAAGGCCTGAAAACTAAAAACTAGAGGCTGTTAAGCTTTTAGGCTTTTGAGCAGCAGTTCAGCTGAGATCCATTTGGATGAGGACTCAGAGGCATCCAGTTTGAGCCAATAGGATCACTGAAGAACTGGCAAGGTGAGGTGACTGTGGCTTGTTCTGCTTCTCTGATCTTCCAGCATTCACCCCAATACCTGGCTTCAGGTTTGATTTTATTAATAAGACCTTTTATGATTCATGCTACAGTCACCTAAGAAACAGATTAAGGCAATGTTTACAACAGTTACTAATGTAATCTCATAGCATAGAAAAGTTCCTGGTATAAGGGTCTGGGGAGATGACTTGGTGGGTAGGAGTACTTGTTGCACAAGCATAAAAACCTAAGTTCACAGTACCCACATAAAAAGCCCTCGTGGTCAAGTGAATCAATAATTTCTGCACTGTCAGCAAATAGAGGCAGGATAACCAGAGGGCTTGCTGGCCGCCAACTTAGCTCCAGGTTCAGTGAGAGACCCTGTCTCTAGAAAATAAGTATAGAGTGATAGACCACAGCTGGTGACTGCTGTGAATTCTGTGCTTGTGCTTTTGGGCTTGCTGCTGATACACCATGCACACAAACATGCCATACTCATACATTTATACATATATACAAAAGCACACACATGAAAAAAGAAAGTAAGTCTCTGGTATATCAGGAAACATTTAATCAGATAAAAAAAATGTAGTGATCCAAAAATTACCTGCAATTGTGCACATTCAAAACACAATTGTTTGGAGCTTAGAGGATCAGAAGATGGAGGCCAGCCTTGGCTACATGAGTCCCTGTCTCAAAAACAAAAACTAAAGAAAAAAATCTACTGTTGTCTTAATCACTTTGTGAAGTGGAAAGATGCTGATAGAGGATATATAGAAAGATCATATAGAAGCACTGCCTTACTTTGTCACCACAATTACATAGAAGATACAGCCCAAGTTTTTGTATAGCACCTGGGGTGAAGCTCTCAGAATTGGTACTCCCTGAAGAAGCACTCTGATGACCACATTGCTGTAATTCCAAGAACCCTGAACCACTAATTTGTTCTCTTCCTCATCCAGCCAGTTTGCCATGTGGACACTGATGAGTCCCTGTGCATCAGACAAAGCAAGAAAAGGTTAACCACAAGATGGGCAATTAGTGACTCAAGTCCTCAGGGATATCCTTCCCCTCATTTTAAAGGTAATCAGAACATTCTAGAAGTTATGGCAAAGAAGGTGGGACTCATATAGGCCAGAACCAAATATGACCTGATGCCCTGGCTCGATTTGTATCTGGATCCTTCATTTATGAACTCCAAGACCCTCATATGAGCAAGGTATAGAGGCAACTGACCCCTGGAATCCAATGTCTCCTTTTCCCTTAAAAGTGTCATTAACCTTCAATGCAGGTGATATTCAGAGCTACCGAATGCTGCAAGTGCAAACACTGTCCCACAGAACAGTGTCTTGGGACACCAGAAAAATCTTATTCAAAGCTGACACTCTAGAAAGAAGTAAAATCTGGATCAAATGTCTGCAGAGGGTCTCAGAGACCACAGAATAAAGTGGAAGGCATACCCGAATCTGGATGGCATCTGAAATCAAGGAGTCTTTCCAAGCCTGGAAAAAATGAGAACTTGTTCTGAATGTAGGTCAAGGAGTGAATTAGCATAATGGGGTCAAAAGACTAAACCAGGGTGTTTGTTCATGGGCAGCATTGGCCTGAATCAGAGAGGAAAAAACTGGTCAGAGCCACGGAATCATACATCTAGGGTAAGGGCAAGAATGGCTCTAAGTTTGTTAATTGAGTCAATCTTGAACATAAACATTATTATGATCAGCAATAAGGAAATAGCATATTGATTTTGCTATATATTTCCTTTTACATATGTCAGCTTAGCCTGGCCTCTTGCTTTATTAGGGCATGGCAAAAAGTTATGAGTCTAATTCCTGTACAGCTACCATCCCTTTGCCTCTAACCAAGCTACAGAAGTGAAGAAAAAGAACAATGTCATGATTGTTTTCCATTGCAAATCTCTTTTCTCTTCTCCTCCCACTCAACCTCCCTCAGTGAATTCTAATTCTGTTAAGGAGTGAATCTTCCATCTAACTAGAATTTCTCTCCTCTCTAAGAGCTTGTCGTCCAGGACCCCCACATGCAGCACTAACTGGCTCAACAATCTCACAGTCACACATGGAAATTTAAAATGTAGTCACTAGATGTGAAATCACGCTCACTTCAGTCACTGCTTGTTCCCTTTCCAGATACTTCATGTGCTGAGGCTGCATGCAAGCAAGTAACACCATGAAATGCGATTTTTGTTAAGGCATGCAAAGACAGTATAAAGACTTCTTCTCCTTTGTTCAACCAAATATATTGATGTCCAAAAATGTGTCTTTTAAAAAATTATCTATGTGTTCAAATAAAATGCTGAAACAATGAACTCTGATTATGTAAAAATCTGCAACATGATATTGGAAAAACATAAACTCTGAGATAAATCAAATATAATTCATCAACGCATCAACAAACATTTTTTGTATATATTTATGATCTAATCACAGTTCTTATGCCAGGTTTTATGGAATATGTCACCACATAGTTTATGTCATCATATTCAAACCTTCAGAGAATAATATTTTCAAGTGCACTGAAAGATAACTCATGAGAAAGCAATGGGGAAATGTAGAAAGGAAAAGATATGCAAACTTGGCTTCATCAAAATGTGAACTTTAAATTTCTCAAAATATAAGCCCATCTCCTGAGATTCGTACACATGCATCTATATGTGATATATATGTACCAGGGACAATGACTTTGGTTTATTATAAGGTTGTATAATATGATAAGATATTAAGATTCAAATTATAAATGATCTGTGGATATGACACTCAAAAGTGAAGACATACAATGGCTTATTTGTATATTTGAAGAGTCATAAGTATTTCTAATATTTGAAAAATATCAATTTTTAGAGAACTGAATATTAAAACAGCATTAAAATCCAACTTAGGACTTGTGAAAGGGCTCAGTGAATAAAGCACTTGACACACAAATCTGATGTCCTGGGTTCCATCTTTGGATCATACAGTAAAAAGAGAAAGCCAACTTCAAAAGTTGTCCTCTAATCTACATCCAAGCATGCATGCACAGACACACACACACACACAAACACACACACACATACATACACACATCAGCACACATCTACACACACACCATGGCATGCACATCCCTTTCGTACACACACATTAACAATAAAATATTTAAAGACAATTTAACTTACAATTTGGCCAACATATGTTTAATGATAACCAAAGGACTTAGTTGCTTAGTTGTTTTATGTGTTTTTGGTTTGGTTTTATTTGGATTTTGCCCTTTACCAATCTTAACCACTGAATCTTAAAAGTAAGACTGTATGACAATTCCTCTACCCCACAAAACTTGAAGAGAAATCCACTTACATAAATAACAGAGTTGAGACTCTCTGAGGGAAATATTTTTTTAAATTTTTGGAATTGGAGAATTGTGGATGTGGACAAGGGTAGGTTACAGTCTGGGAAATGTTTTGTCTCCAAAGAAATCAAGAGACAATTTTCCTAATGTGGAGAGTTAAGTTTCAAAAGACAGAGCAGATTCTTACATTAAACAAGATATGAAGTCCATCCTTACAGCCCACATAGTTGTAAGTTCTTAGTGGCTCTTTTTCTCTCTGGCTAAATCATCCTGCCAACCCTCTAGTAAAGCAATTTACAAACCATAGTACCAAGCAGACAAGGCCTAGGTAACTTAAGCTTTTTGATTTGAGAATGTCATCAGTAATACATAGGCAACATAGTCTTCAAACATCTTGTCAAATGAGTTTCTAAAATGTACAGCATGTAGGCAATTCTGTCTACATAGGTGTCTTAGTCACCAGGCACAAAGCTCAGCATCCTGACAGTAAGGCAAAGGGCAAAGTTTGTGGCTCTTCCTGAAATGGTGGAGCATAATGAGTATACAACTAGACTAGCAAACTTTTGTTCCTTCAAGACATGAGCCCAGGTTGAGCTGCAAACAAGACCAATAGTTCCCCTGCAGGATGGTTGACAATTTAAAAAAGATGGGTTTCCCAAAGCCAAGAGGACTGTTCTTCACATAAGCTCACAGTGTCCCAGTGGAGTGTAAAAGTGAATACAAATTGTAAATAAAATTCAAAGAAAAAAATGTCAAAATTCACATTTTTTTAGAAGCAACACAATGCAGCCTCCACGTTTAAGTGATAAAATGATCACCAGTGGACAAAAGCCTTATTAGGTTACTTTTTGTAGGTAATTAAATACTGCAGAATGTGAACTCAAAAGAATATCATTGGCTTTTGAATACTAATCCATGGTCCTTCTATAAATAATTAAGGTTATTAACTTTTCAGTGCACTGTCAGTTGAAGAAAGGAAAGTTCCCAACTCACTCAAAAGTACTGTGCATTCTTAAAGAAATTTCTTTAGTAAATTTAAAAGACAGCAGAAATCATTGCTTTCAACATCATGGAGTAGTTTTGCAATTCCATTAGGCAGGATTCTTTTACATCTTTGAACATAACCAGGAGTTTATACATTGGTATAATTCATATAATTTAGTTTCAAACCAAGATTTGAAAAAATCAAAACCTAAGAAAAAGTTTATATAAATGAGTCAATAAACAATGAGCCAGTCATATGGTAGAATAAAATGTATACTAACTTATAAAAATAGTATAAACTAAACTTGAAACATACCCAGCATAAACAATTTGAGGATTGAATTCTATCGTTGAGAAATTGGCACAAAATGAATCATAGACCTACATACAACAGCTAAAATAGCAAATGCTTATTTTAAAAGGAAAATATTCACAGTGTTAATAAAGAATCTTCCATTTCTACCAAATGCTGAAGTGGATTTCAAAAATTTTCAAGTATTTGCAGTTTAAGTGGATCTGAGAGAGTAGGGAGGTGAGGAGAGGAACTGGGGGGAGAGGAGAGAGGGGCAACTGCAGTTGGGATGCAATACTTGAGAAGAAGAAAATGAGTTCCTGGTCAGTTTAGGCTACAGAATAAGACACAGTCCAAACACTAGGAAAGAAAGAATGGGGGAGAGGAAGGGAGGAAAGAAGAGAAAGAGACAAAGCTGGAGGGAAATACAAGAGAAAGGATGGGTGGATATGAGGGAAGGAGAGGAAGAAGAAAATAAGAAAGTGGAAAGGGAGAGAGAAGAAAAATGTAAAGGAGAAAAGGGAGAGAGGAGGGAATGAGAAAATGAGGGAAGGAGGGGAGAAAAGAACTGGCAACTCAGACTAGTTAAAAAAAACTATCAGCTTTAGGAGGAGTGCAGCCAGCTGGCCTGATAAAACTATAGCTGTCCTTTTCCAGGTAGTGCACATAGGCATGTGTGCTAGCTACTTCCCACTGAGCCAACTTGAAGTCTGCCACTGCACCTGGAGATTGGGGATGCATGATAATCAGAATGCTGGAGGCCAAAGAGAAGGAGACAACATAGCTAAAAGGGTCTCTGGCTGCCAATGGGAAATGTAGTGGGTAGACGGTCCAGCTTTGACCTGGAAGTACCACCGACTTTGAGACTTTGGTAACTGTCATGCCTACAAGGCAGAGCTGAGAGAGAACCGCTGAAGACCCAAGATCTGGATATGCCAGCTCTCTTGGTTCCTGGATCCTGGACGCTGGAGGTAGACCAAGCAGAGTTCTCCAGAGAACACTGCTGGACTGTGCTACACCTTTCCCAGACCCTATAACCTATCCCTTCACTTATAAGTTACCCCACAAAATAAACTTCCCTTTTAACTACATGGATTTGCCTATATTAATATTTAAACCAATAGGGGAATTGGGAGGGAGTATATAGGTTCACCCCATATCCGCAATAAACGAGTTTGCTTCTTGCTTCTCACCTGACTCCCATTATGTCTGTATCATTGACACTGCATCTTCTCACCCCCAACCCCAGGGGGTATTCAGGCAGTTTGGCCCACAACAATCAGCAAATCATATATATGACACAGAACTTGCCTTTAGAATAATTCACATAATTTCAGTAAGAAGGGAAATACACACGCACACACACACATACACACACACACACTTGTGTGTGTGTGAATGCTGCCATAAGTTTATAAAAAGTGAAAAACTGGGGATATCCACAAGGACAAGATATGAAACCAAACACAACTTGTATTTCCTCGGAAAGGGATATGCATCTATGACCAGGTTTCCAAAAATCTCTGTCATCTACACAGTAGACTCTTTGTCAAGAGCAAATCACACAAGGCAATTGAGATGTGCAAGAGGATCCAGCACGCCACTAAATTTCAAAGACTTCTGGCATTTTTTCACATAAGCTCATGAGACTTTCCATGGTAAAGAGATACATTATAGATATTTATTTAATAAATAAAATTTATTAGCTTTTGGATAATTTTCTCAATGTTATCTTTATTTTTACCACTATTTTTAGATTTTGATTCCATTCTATCTTTGATGCTTAAATATAAATCTAGTTGTTATTAGGGCTTGATAACAGTGTCATTTCCTCAAAGTACTTTTATGTGTGGTGACTTTCATCACCAGAAATCTAGTGCAAGGTTTCTGTGAGCACAAAAAGGCCCCCAGAACCAGCTCAAGATATTAAGTCATTGATGAGTCTACTTGGTCTAGAAGGGCTAAACTACCTGAGCCAACTTTTATAGCTCTATTAAAGGTGAATTTTTACTTTTGAAAGTCAGAATCTATTCTTCTTAGTGGGTAAGTCATAGTTCCCCTATAAGGTGACTATTATAATTATCTGACAGGACTTACTTAAGGAAAGAACAGAGCCAACAAAGACTCCTCTAATCTAAGCTCTTCACCAGACATCTACTTTCTGGAGGGTCCAGAGTCAGAGAAACCTAAGTCCAAGCTTAGCCTTTGAAAACTTGAAGTAATAAAAGAAATATGGTGGTCCTTACCAACTTTATCAGGATATAAGCACAATAATGTCAGAAGGTGTCAACTATCATGACTATCAGCATGTATCAGGTATATTTCATACCTGCCATAAATGGAAATTGGCCAAAGATCCTAAATCCTTCATCAGTATAATTTGAAATAAATAGATACTCACAGCAGAGGCCTCACCAGCCTCAATTCAGCCATTCCAGCAGCATCAAAACAACATTGGTTTGAGCACATTTTTATACAAATATACCACAGGGGTAAGAGATAATACTTGCATGATAGACTGATCCCATGTTATCTGAGTAGGACATACTGTGGTGGAAAAGCAATAGCCCTTTTTCCTCATAAAGCCAAGCCTCATCCCAAGAATCAATGTTCAGGACACTGTAGACTAACCACATTGAAGCCAGGGTAGCTCATGATATAGTGACCAAATTACCTTGAACAAAGTTCACAGAAATCTCTACAATATAACACAGCACAAATTGGAGGCAAGTTCAGATCCTTCCACGTCATAAGGAAGGTAACAAGCTCTAATCTAGTTATTCCCATCCTAAGAAAAAGGAGCAGAATGGGATGATAGAATTTCAGGGTTTCTATATTTGAGCAGTGGCATCAAAATGGACATGACAAAGTATTCTAGCTGTGTTTGTGTGTTTGATGATGTGAACAGCAGAAGTTTTACTCTGTACCTGACCTCTGTTTCCACCTCAGAGAACAGACGAACAGATGTAGACATAGGCTAACATTCAAGAATAGAATGGTGATATCTCTTCTGTGAATCACCTAAAACAGTGTTTTAGTTAGTTTATAATTAAAGGTTTCCTTGTGACAATTACATACATGCTACATTTTGGTTTACTCCTCAACTCACAGTACTTCAACCATCTTCCTGCTGCCTCTTTCCTCACTGTACCTTTTTACTTCCAGTATGCCCTCTGCCACGTTAATAACTTATGTGTTCAACTGTCTTTCCTACATGTCTTTAACATGTCTTATTTCCCATTTCTCACAAACCCTTCTCTACATTGTTCCTACCCATATTTTCTTCCACCCAGATACAAATATTTAGTGATTAAAAACTAGGCTATACATATGTTAGAGAACATGTGGTATTTATCTTTATGAGCCTGGGACACCTTTATCAAATAGCATGTTCTCCAGCTCCATTCATTTTCCTGAAATGTTTATGATTTTATTTTTCATTACAGCTGAATAAAACTCCATTTTGTATACATACCACAATTTTGTTATTCAGTCATCTGTGGACTGATGTGTAGGCTGGTTCCATTTCCATGTTGTGAAAAAAAGCAGCAATTAGCACAGATGTGCAAGTTTCTTCGTCATAAGATGTGGATCCCTTTGGGTGTATGCCCAGAAGTATTATAGCTAGGTCATAGTAACAGTGTCATTAAAATAAAACTGAAACATAAAAAGAAAGTTACTTCATGATTTTCTAAGGAGCTAAAACTATCAGTATTCTACAACCAACCACAGAAACAACCTACATCTAGTATCTTGAAGACTGAATCTTAGAATTCCAGGATGAGATAGAAAATCAGGTGTTTCATCTTACATATTACAATCTTTTTCCAATTTCATTTCTGTATGAGGGACAGAACATCTGAATTTTGTAAAATATACTAAGTCAGCACTGAAGAGAGTGTCATCCATGGCAGATGCCTTGTGATTGGTCTAGGAAAGATCACCTGTCATGTACTTAAGAGGTTTATCTGATAAAGCACAGGGTTCTGATATTGAAAAGTGATTAGCAAAACAAGCAGCATGTTAAATATTAAGCATTTATTGGAATGTGAACACTGTGCTAGAGGTTATAGCATCACAGGAAATGAATCCTTTAAGAAGCTCAAGGTCTTTGACTCCAATGCTGTGCCAAAGCACTAAGTTGTCAACACTAATCAGAGGTTTCCAGAAAGACATAGCATAAAGCACTGCTATTGATGTTCTCACACACCAGTACTTTCTGTCCATGCTCCACGGCCACTGCCTCTTTCACCATGCACTCTAGAGAAATGTGACTCAACCATTATGCTGGAAACTTTCCAGAGGACTTCCTTTGCCTAAGGATTTGTTCTTGGTAGAAGTATTTTTCTTATTCTTCTGTAAGATGATCAGATTTTTCTGCCCTTCCCTGATTTCTATCAAAAATTCTTAGTCTGTTTATTCTATAAAGTTTTATTAAGGAACTCTTTTAGACACTGGAGAAGTGAATTCATGACTAATAAGGGCATGCAATCCCTGTCAAAACACTGGAACCATGACTACAGTAGGTTCCATGTTTCTAACTTCTGAATCTGTGCCATGACTAATCCGTATTCCTGGACCAATCTGTGCCTACCACACATGCTGTAAGACTCTATCCCTCCATCCTGCAAAAATTTCATCCCCTACATCAGATTGTGCCCTCTCAAAAAATAATGCTCAGACTTATTACTTTTCAAAAATTCCCATCCTCAACCATTAGTCATCTCCAGTCCACTATATGTGTGATGCTTGCTGTCTTCTCAGTTTGTGATCACTATATAATCCTTGCAAGAATATATTATTGTGTCCCTTTCCATCAGTTATTGTATGAGAGTTCCAGCATGACCATTAGGGTGTTTGGCCATCTGATCACCATACTAGGTCAGATCAGGCTTTCTTTCAACCATTGCCAGTAGTCTACAATGGATGTATCATTGTGGATTTCTGAGGACCTCTCTAGTACTTTGCTTCTTCCTGTTCTCATGTGGTCTTCATTTATCATGGTCTGTTATTCCTTGTTCTCCCTTTCTGTTCTTGATTCAGCTGGGATCTCCTGCTCCCTTGGCCAGGCCCCAGGTGGAGCTCCAGGAGTCCAACTGTTGAGAAAGAGGAGGGACTGTAAGAGTATGAATTGTTAAGACCAAGATTGGAAAAGCAAAGGGACAAATAGACAACCTAATGGAAACACATGAATTATGAACCAAAAGCTGTGGAGCCCCCAACTGGATCAGGCCCTCTGGATAAGAAAGACAATTGAATAGCTTGAACTGTTTGGGAGGCACCCAGGCAGTGGGACCCGGATCTGTCCTTAGTGCATGAGCTGGCTGTTTGGAACCTTGGGCTTACACAGAGGCACTTTGCTCAGCCTGGAAGGAGGGGACTGGACCTGCCTGTATTGAATCTACCAGGTTGAATTGAATCCCTGGAGGAGATGGGAATGGAGGGGAGGGGAACCCATGGGGGGAAGGTGGAGGCAGAGGTGGGAGAGGGGGAGGACAGGGGAACCCATGGCTGATGTGTAAAATTGAAAGACAAATGTAATAAATAAAAAAGGAAAGAAAAAATAATATATTATTGTGATAATTATAAATGATGACTGTTCTATTGTGGTCCAATTTATGGAGAATTACTTGTCTGCCATCTTTGCCTCGTTCAAATACTTCCTCCTGAAAATCTCTAAATTCTCTTTTTAAAAATGTTATTTTCTTCAAGAACTAAACATTTTCAAAAGCCGGAACCATTTTGGCAACAACATTATCCAAAACACATTTTTTTGGTTTTGTTTTAAAGTTCCATTTATTTATTTAATACATATCAGGCACAAATTATATGCTACCTTGACATTTAAAAAAATGTTAGTGAACACACAAATGACTCATCTTCTTTACTCACATGAGGCACTGGAATGTGACAACAGATAGAGGGAATAATTCAGAAGTTAGCATGTCAAATCTGCCAAAACACACTTTTAAAACATACTCTATATGTTTATACATGTGTAGTGTTTGTTAGCTCATGCTATTGTCATGTAGATGATTGGTTGTGGATAATATTAATAAATAGTCACTGACATTTGCTACTTGAAGTATAAATATAAAGAAATGTGACATGAAGTATAGGCAAACTTCTGCCATTCTGCACCTTGTTTTTGGTGTTTTTTGTTTTTTGGGTTTTTTTGTTTTATTTTTTTGGTTTTTCAAGACAGGGTTTCTCTGTGTTGCTTTGCGCCTTTCCTGGAACTCACTTGGTAGTTCAGGCTGCCCTGGAACTCACAGAGATCTGCCTGCCTCTGCCTCCTGAGTGCTGGGATTAAAGGCATGTACCACCACCGCATTCTGCACCTTGTATGAAAATGTTGGTTATGAAGGGAAGAAGGGAAAACTACCAATTACAGAGTTCTCAAATTGTTTCTCTTAGTATAGCATTGCTGGAGTTAAAGAAGTAGAAGCCTTTAAGTGAGTGTTTTAAGAGACTGAGGGTTCTTTATATGCTTTTACTAACTAGAGCACTGAGCTTAAGACACAGAAGCTGAGCTAGAGCTTGGTCTCGAGGCCTTGAGAAGCCACTCCACATCCCTGGAGTACAGCTCCCCTCATTTGTAAAACAGGCATTGGCTTGAAGGATGTCTGATGCCCTCAGAATGCTACTGTTTGGGGGCCAGAGAGATTGGTCAGTGAGTAAAATAACTTGCCATATAAGTCTGAGGACAATCTAAGGAAACCTGGGTACAATCCTAAAGAATACTGTGGTAGAAGGAGAGAATGGACTCCAGCAAATTGTCCTCTGACTTCCCAGTCCAAACCATGGTACGTGTGCACCCATGATCATACATAAAATAAACAAACACGTAATAAAATGTTTAGACAGGCATGATGGAGTACACCTTTCAAAACTTGGGAGACACATGCAGGTGGATCTCTGTGAATTCAAGACCATCCTAGTCTACACAGAAAATTTTAGGACAGCCATAGCTATGTAGCAAGATCTGGTCTCAAAAAAAAAAAAAAAAAAAAAAAAAGTCACTGTTCTTCAGGAACAATTCTACAATGTCCCCATAAAATGGTATAGGGAAATGTGCCAAGGTTCATAATCACCTAACCAGTTTTTATTGGCTCATATTCCAGGAGCTGGAACATATTCTAAAGATTCCAGACTACTTCACTGGTGGTGTTAATTTAAAAGAAGGGGGGGATCGCTTGGCTGAGGCTTGAAGCACACCCAAAGAATTGTCTGAAATAGTATGGGAAAGACTACTAAATAGCTAATAAATTACTTTACATTTTCTCCTGAGAAACTTTAACAAAACAGAGAAGCAACCAATGTATTCAGATAATGAAAAGTATCTCATTAGTACCATTTTAGTTACATACACTATAACTCTAGGCAATTCATGTTCATTTAAAACTTACAAAGTACTTATAATATAGTCATAGACAGCAAAGATGTGGGAGCAGAGCAAATGCTGTGGATACGGCCTTGACTGTAAACTGCAGTTGGGACTTGAAAGTACAAAGAAAAAGAATAAAATTCATGTGGAGAGCGTGTGAATGTGTTGAGACAAAAAGATTAATAAATGGTGTTCTTCCATTGGGAATTTAGTAAATGCCAACAATGTCTTGGACACATCTCCTATTTCCAATTCAAAGAACATACAAATTCAGTATATGAAGTATGAAGTTAGTTGGCAATAAAGGGGATGGGATGATGAATCAATGCACAATTCAGACTAGGAAAATGACCTATTATCAAACTATTATAGACCATGAAGCACACAAACCCAAAAGGAGAAATGAAGATGATCTTGTACTCTGGAGTTTTCAGATTCCCTTTTAAAAAGTGTGCTAATTTGGAAAGTCTGTGCTAGAATTTTGACTCTGGCTAGGCCCTGAATTGCACTGTCATGGGAACGTATGTTTTTAAGAAACAAGTATTCCAAATAGAAGCACATGAACACAAAAAGTAATTAATGAATATTTTGCTCATGGAAAAATATTGTCTTCTTTGCATTCTTAGCATGTATTAATTATACAAACTGATAGGTAGGGTAGAAATTTTGTCATAAAGAATTCCCATTTAGAATAGAATACTTTTAATCTAGCAATAACATTAAGCTCTTTCTACAATTAAGATATAGACTCAATTAAGAATATGTCTTGTTCACAAGACAATAATAGGATATCCAAGAGGAGTCCCAGTGAGGACTCTTTATAGGGGGTGTAGCAGAAGCCAAAGGCCTCAAACCAGACCAACGACTCATTGCAATTAACATTTAAGTAAAGATGTAAGGACTAAGGGTATGCTGTGTGACTCACAGGGCCATACTACAGCTTCCATGCCAAGATTTTTTTTAATTTGTTTTTTGCTTGGTTTGTGTTGTTGTTGTTGTTGTTGTTGTTGTTGTTGTTGTTGTTGTTTTGGTTTGGTTTGGTTTGGTTTGGTTTGGTTTGGTTTGGTTTGGTTTGAAGGTTTTTGTGGGGTTGGATTTTGGTTTTTCTTTTAAATTTTGTTTTGTGAGGGGAAGGTTGCAGAGGGCAGAAGTAAGGGGATGGGGAGATGAGTGGGATTGGGATGTATGATGTTAAATCTACAAGGAATCAATAAAAAGTTTTCAAAAGAAAAAGAATGTGTCCTGTCAGTTGTAGGTGCATTTCCCATCCCAGGCATCAACTGCCCTCAGTTAGTGAAGAAAAGAGACAAATGCTGTTGTTGTACCTCAAGCTTATAGTTCAAATCACCAAGTCTGCAACAGTGTCTAAATCACTGGCACATCCCATTAGCAATTGAATTAGACACACAATGATGTGCTCATCTCTATAGATATTAATGCTATGTAGAGAAGGGTTTAAAAGATGCAGAGCAGCATCAGCATTGGAATTACCCTCTGTCACTGCTCCCAGGTCCATTCCTCTGGTGGGTGGAATTGGTCTTCTCTTTCTACCCTCCACATATCCTCCCTAGACCCAGATCCTAACTGTAATTTTGCCTCTACTCTAATCAAAATTTCTGTGTGATTCTCACCCTGTGGAGTTAAGTCTTTGTGTCCTTACTTGATCCTATTCCTATCTTAGTTTGAAGTTCTCTAAACTGGATTACACAGACTACAGTGTGGATCACCTGGTCCCTTTGACCCAATTACCTGATTGAGCATTTTTCCTACATCTTCCACAATCCCACAGTGAGGGTATTAGAAAGTGATAAATTTTTTAATAGCCTTCTCTTTGAGAGATTAGAACCTAACCCATAGTGAAAATGGAATGGACTTGTTAGCCCAATTCTAACATTAAATGAGGCAAATTGAAAACATCCGCAAAACTAGGACCAAAAAAAGTTGCTGCTTTATCTGAATTTATCATCTCCTTCCCTTTCCATCTCGCCTTATGGTTGGCTCTGAGAGAAGCCATCTGCCACATCATGAGGATACTGGGGCAGGCTAGTGGATAGGCCCATGTAGTGAGCTACAGAGGTCTTCTGCCAACAACCAATAAAACATAAAAGCTTCTTGCCAATAACCATGGGAGTGTGACACTTGGAAGTTATTCCAAAAGGCCCTTCAAGGCCTTCAGAAAATTACAGAAATAGCCAAAAGCCTGACTAAACCCTCCTGAGGGACCTTGAGCAGAATCCAGCCTAATCTACTCTTGGACATCTGACCTACAGAAACTATACAAAATGTCTCCTTGTCTCTTTGGAACATCATATATTGGGAGTAATATGTCACTCAACAGTAGATTTAAAAAATTACTAATAACTGCTGGTCATTATTATATCCATTTCCAAGTAGCTAAACTCTAAACTCAAGATCCAAGTCATGGGTAGAGGAGACAGTTGAGTGAGTAAAATGCCTACTGTTCAAATATGGAGAAGTGAGTTTGAACATCCTCCAAACCCATCTAAAAAACTAAACACAGCATGTGTATATAACCCCATAACAGGAAGGAAGGTGAAGAGAGACAGACTTGAAGCTCATTGGTGGGCCAGCCTAGGCAAACCTCCATGTACATGGGCTCATTTAGTGAATGATCCTGTCTCAACAAATAAAGGTATAGGTTAAGGAATAGAGGTTAAACATCTTCCTCCAGCCTCCACATGAACATACCTTTACTAAACAACAACAAAAGACTCAAGTTAACTGCATCTTACACAATAATCACCTTGCTTACTTGGGTAGAAATCATGTGTCTATTGATAAAAGATAGGATCTGCTTCTTTTATGATTCTATATCTCAATGCCATGGATCTACATGGCTTGTATAATTTTCTCCCCAATTACATGGAGAAATTAAGCTCTATCATGATGTGGTTCCCCAAAGTTTCTTATTATTACTTAATTGCAGGATTTGAGTGCATAAAAGGAGGCTGAGGGCCCCAAAATTCTTTATTGATAAGTACTTGGCATCAGTTTGTACTTCCTGAAGGCACACATTCTGAGCTGCATGTGACGGTCAGACAGAACTGGAATATGAGATCAGTCACCTGCAAAGTGTAGAAGGTTCTGCTTGATTCAGCTTTTCCTGGAACCAATTTTGCAACAACAAAAGTCGCCATTTGTCTGGCAGAGTAACTCTGTGAAACTCTGCATTCTGACAACTGTCAAAACCTTTGGAGAGGAATCAGACAGACAACTGAATCGCGTGTTTGGCGTGTCCAGGTTTTCAATCAAATAATTATTCAATCAATTTTCTTACCACAGGGAGCTTTGGGTCTTGCAAAAGATTGAATCAATTCCTCTTCCCTTTCTCTTTTTTAGGGCAAAAAAAATCAATAAAGGGGAGTGCCTGGGGCCACAACCAGAGAGGCTGCACCTACGTCCAAGCCCTGAGCACCAGCCATTCCCATTCTGGGGAAGAACTGCCCAACTGGGTCCCAGGTACTGGCCATAAGGCAGGATGCCCCATTGCCACCTAAAACGTTCCCCCTCTCCAAGACCCTCCAGTGGACCCTACAAGATCCACTCGCTGCCCCCACACCCATCTGCCAGAGACCCCAGCCACTTCTGGAGACTTAGAAACCAGCCCCCAGCTTCCATCCTGCCCCGGAACTCCCATATGGACCAGAGGTGAGTCATGGGGTTATGGTCAGAGAGGCACCAACCTCTGGGTTCCATCCCTGGGCACCAGCCATCCAGGGAAGGCAGGCCCAACATGGCCCCAGTTTCTTGCCATTCAGCGGGTCCTGTGGAAAGGCTCCCCTTTTCCAAGACTGGAGGCAGACCGTGCAATCTCCACACCCTGCCCCCACACCAATCTGCCAGAGACCCCAGCCACTTCCTGGGACTCAGAGACCAGCCCCCCCAGCTCCCAACTGCCCCGGAACTCCCATCTGAACCAGAACATCCATCCTGCCCTGGAATTCCCATCTGGACAAGAGGAACTCCCATCTGGACAGGATAAGGAGACCTCAGGGACTTCCTGAGACTCAGAGACCAGCCCCCAGCTCCCATCCAGTCAGAACTCTCATCTGGACCAGAGCTCCCATCCTGCCTGGAGCTTCCATCTGGACCAGAGAAAGGCTCCCTAAATCTGTCAGCTCTGTCTGGACCAAGTGCAGTGATAAGACCAAGAATGAATCCACAGGGAGAATGGCCAGAAACCAAAGCAGAAGTACATACAATGAAATAAAGAGCAAAACAGCATCACCAGAACCTAGCCCTTCTCCAACAGCCAGACCTGAACATCACAGAATGGAAGAAGCAGAAGAAAACAACCTTATAAGTAATATCAAGAA
Source organism: Onychomys torridus (assembly GCF_903995425.1). NCBI lineage: Eukaryota > Metazoa > Chordata > Mammalia > Rodentia > Cricetidae > Onychomys > Onychomys torridus. Next base: position 2,359,440 of record NC_050459.1, on the reverse strand, counting down.
GAGGCTAGAGTCTTATATAGAAGAAATCAAAAATAAAGTGGAGGAACAGACAAACAAAAAATGGGAAGAACCCTATAAAAAACTAGAGGAAAGGACAATTAAAGCAGAGGAAAACAATATTTCCCTTAAAGAAAATCATGAAAAAGCAATGAAACAGACGAGGGAAACAGTATAAGACCTGAAGAGGGAAATAGAAAAAAAAGAAAACACAAGCAGAGGGAATACTGGAAATAGAAAATCGGAGTAAATGAACCGGAACTTCAGGTGCAAGTATAACCAACAGAATGCAAGAGATAGAAGAGAGGATTTCTGGTGTTGAAGATACAGTAGAAGAAATAGATTCATCAGTCAAAGAAAACACTAAAACCAACAAAGTCATGACCCAAAATGTCCAAGAAATTTGGGACACCATGAAAAGACCAAACCTACAAATAATAGGGATAGAGCAAGGAGAAGAATACCAACTCAAAGGCACAGAAAATATATTTAACAAGATCATAGAAGAAAACTTTCCAACCTTAAAGAAGGAAATGCCTATGAAGATACAAGAAGCCTGTAGAACACCAAACAGACTAGACCCCCCCCAAAAAAAAGTCACCTCGCCACATAATAATTAAACAACTAAATGTACAGAATAAAGAAAGGATATTAAGGACAGCAAAGGAAAAAGGCCAAGTGACCTATAAAGGCAAAAACATCTGAATAACACCCGATATCTCAATGGAGTCCTTGAAAGCAAGAAGGACCTGGACAGATGTAAAGCAGACATTAAGAGACCATGGATTCCAGCCTAGACTAATATGCCCAGCAAAACTATCAATCAATAGATGGAGTGAACAAGACCTTCCAAGACAAAACCAGATTTAAACAATACTTATCCATAAACCCAGCCTGACAGAAAGCACTAAAAGGAAAATGCCAACCTAAGGAAGTCAGATACAGCCTTGAAAACACAGGCAATAGATAATACCATAGCAGTCAACCCCAAAGAAGAGAAGTACACATACACTACCAGCAAAAAATAAAAATAATAACAGGAATGAACAATCACTGGTCATTAACATCCCTTAATATCAATGGACATAATTCACCTATAAAAAGACACAGACTAACAGAATGGATATGAAAACAGGACCCATCTTTCTGCTACATACAAGAAACACAACTCAAATTCAAAGATAGACGCCACCTAAGAATAAAAGGCTGGGAAAAGACTTTCCAATCAAATGGTCTTAAGAAGCAAGCTGGTGTAGCCATCTTAATATCCACTACAATAGACTTCCAAATAAAATCAATCAAAAGAGATGATGAAGGACATCATCATTGCAGGAAAGATCCACCAAGATGAAGTTTTAATTCTCAACATTTATGCCCCAAACACAAGGGCACGCAAATATGTAAAAGAAACATTACTAAAGATTAAATCACATATAAAACCACACATAAATAGTGGGAGACTACAACACCCCACTTTCACCTCTGGGCATAGCTGCCAAATTGAAACTTAACAGAGACATAATGGAATTAACTGATGTAATGACTGAAAAGGCCTGAATCGCTATCTACAGAAATTTCCACCCAAACAAAAAAGAATACACCTTCTTCTCAGCATCCCATGGAAACTTCTCTAAAATTCATCACATAATTGGCCACAAAGCAAATCTCAACAAATACAAAACAATTAGAATAACCTCCTGTGTTCTGTCGGGCCACCATGGTTTAAAGTTAGAATTCAACAACAACAAAAAAAAAAAAAAAAAAACTACACAAAACCTACAATCTCATGGAAACTGAATGATGCTCAACTGAATCCCCAATGGGTTAAGGAAGAAATACAGAAAGAAATTAAAGACTTCCTAGAGATCAATGAAAATGAATCCACCACATACCCAAACTTATGGGGCACTATGAAAGCAGTGCTAAGAGGGAAATTCATAGCACTAAATTCCCACAAAAAGAAGTTGGAGAAATCTCACGCTAGTGACTTGACAGCACACCTGAAAGCCCTTGAACAGGGAGAAGCAAAGTCTCCCAGGAGGAACAGATGCCAGGAAATTATCAAATTGAGAGCTGAAATCAATAAAATAGAAATAAAGAGAACAATACAAAGGATTAATGAAACAAAGAGTTGGTTCTTTGAGAAGATCAACAAGATAGACAAGCCCTTATCCAAACAAACCAAAAGACAGAAAGAGAGAATCCAAATTAACACAATCAGAAATGAAAAGGGGTACATAACAACAGACAATGAGGAAATCCAGAGAATCATCAGGTCATACTTCAAACAACCCTACTCCAAAAAACTGGAAAATCTAAAAGAAATGGATAATTTTCTGGATAGGTACCACATACCTAAGTTAAATCAAGACCAGACAAACCATTTAAATAGTCCAATAACCCCTAAGAAGAGAGAATCAGTCATTAAAAGTCTCCCAACCAAAAAAAGCCCAGGACCAGATGGTTTCAGTGCAGAATTCTACCAGATCTTCAAAGAAGACTTAATACCAATACTCTTTAAAATGTTCCACACAATAGAAGCAGAAGGAATATTACCAAACTCCTTCTATGAGGCTACAATTACCCTGACTCCTAAACCAAACAAAGATACAACAAAGAAAGAGAACTATTGACCTATCTCCCTCTGAACACTAAAGCAAAATATTCAATAAAATACTGGCAAAGAGACTACAAGAGTACATCAAAACAATTATCCACCATGATCAAGTAGGCTTCATGCCAGGGATGCAAGGGTGGTTCAACATATGAAGGTCTATCAGTGTCATATATCATATAAACAAACTCAAAGAAAAAAAACCCATGATCATCTCACTAGATGCAGAAAAGGCATTTGACAAAATCCAACACCCCTTCATGATAAAGGTCTTGGAGCAATCAGGAACACAGGAAACACACCTAAATATAATAAAGGCAATCTACAGCAAGCCAACAGGCAACATCAAATTAAATGGAGAGAAACTCAAAGTAATAGCACTAAAATCAGGAACAAGGCAAGGATGTCCCATCTCCCCATACTTATTAAATATAGTACTTGAAGTTCTAGCCAGAGCAATAAGACAACATAAGGAGATTAAGGGGATACAAATTGGAAAGGAAGAAGTCAAGCTTTCCCTATTTGCAGATGACATGATAGTATACATGAGTGACCCCAAAAATTCAACCAAGGAACTGATACAGCTAATAAACACCTTCAGCAACATAGCAGGATACAAGATCAACTCAAAAAAAAAAAAATGTAGCCCTTCTCTATACAATAGACAAACAGGCTGAGAAGGAAATCAGAGATACATCACCCTTTACAATAGCCACAAATGATATAAAATACCTTGGGGTTACTCTAACTAAGCAAGTGAAGGACCTATATGACAAGAACTTTAAGTCCCTGAAAAAAGAAATTGAAAAAGATGTCAGAAAATGGAAAGATCTCCCATACTCATGGATAGGCAGGATTAAAATAGGAAAAATGGCGATCTTACCAAAAGCAATCTACAGATTCAACACCATCCCCATCAAATTACCAAAACAATTCTTCACAGATCTGGAAAGAATAATGCTCAACTTCATATGGAAAAATAAAAAAGTCAGGATAGCCAAAAGAATCCTGTACAATAAAACAACCCCAGAGGCATGACGATCCCCAACCTCAAGCTCTACTATAGAGCTTCAGTAAAAAATACACCTTGGTACTGGCATAAAAACCATCATGTGGACCAATGGAATCGAATTGAAGACCCTGACATTAACACACACACCTATGAACATATAATTTTTGACAAAGAAGCCAAAAATGTACAATGGAACAAAGAAAGCATCTTCAACAAATGGTGCTGGCATAACTGGATGTCAATGTGTAGAAGGCTGCAAATAGATCCATATCTGTCACTGTGTACGAAACTTAAGTCCAAGTGGATCAAAGACCTCAACATAAATCCAGCTACTCTGAACCTGAGAGTAGAGAAAGTAGGAAATACTCTTGAACGCATTGGCACTGGAGATCACTTTCTAAATATAACACCAGTAGCACAGACATTGAGAGGAACAACCAATCAATGGTACCTGTTGAAACTGAGAAGCTTTTGTAGAGCAAAGGACATGGTCAACAAGACAAAGCAACAGCCTACAGTATGGGAAAGGTTCGTCATCAACCCCACATCTGACAGAGGGCTGATATCCAGAATGTATAAAGAACTCAAGAAATTAGACATCAAAGTGCCCAACAGTCCAATTAAGAAATGGGCCATAGAACTAAACAGAGAATTCTCAACAGAGGAAGCTCAAATGGCTGAAAGACATTTAAGGAATTGTTTAACATCCCTAATTATCCAGGAAATGCAAATCAAAATGACTCTGAGATACCACCTTACACCTGTCAGAATGGCAAAGATCAAAAACACATAAGACAGCTTTTGCTGGAGAGGATGTGGAGAAAGGGGAACTCTCCTCCACTGCTGGTGGGAATGCAAGCTTGTAAAGCCACTTTGGAAATCAGTATGGCAGTTCCTTAGAAAATTGGGAATCCATCTCCCCCAAGACCCAGCTGTAGCATTCTTGGGCATATACACAAGGAATGCTCAATCGTACCACAAGGGCATTTGCTCAGCTGTGTCAAATCAGCATTCTTTGTAATAGCCAGAACCTGAAAACAACCTAGATGCCCTTCAACTGAAGAATGGATAAAGAAAATATGATACATATACACAATGGAATACTACTCAGCAGACAAAAACGACATCATGAGGTTTGCAGGCAAATGGATAGATCTAGAAAAAATCATCCTGAGTGAGGTAACGCAGACTCAAAATGACAAACATGGTATATACTCACTCATAGTAGGATACTAGATATAAAACAAATATGACTGGACTACTACACAACTCCAGGGAGGCTACCTAGAAAACGGGACCCTAGGAAAGACACAGGGATTGCCCAATGACAGAGAAATGGATGAGATCTACATGAACAACCTGGACAAGAGTGGGAGTAATGAAGGGCAAGATTTGAGGGAAAGAAAGCTTAGGGGAGCAGGAGATCCCAGCTGGATCAAGAACAGAGAGGGAGAATAAGCAATAAAAGACCATGATAAATGAAGACAACATGAGAATAGGAAGAGTCAGAGTGCTGGAGAGGTCACCAGAAATCCACAATGATATTTCCACTGTCGACTACTGGCAATGGTCAAGAAAAAGCCTGATCTGACCTAGTCTGGTGATCAGATGGCCAAATACCATAATGGTTGTGCTGGAACTCTCATCCAATAACTGATGGAAGTGGATGCAGAGATCCTTGGCCAGGCCCCAGGTGGAGCTCCAGGAGTCCAATTGTCGAGAAAGAGGAGGGACTGTAAGAGCGTGAATTGTTAAGACCAAGATTGGAGAGGCACAGGGACAAATAGCCAAATGAATGGAAGCACATGAATTATGAACCAAAGGCTGTGGAGCCCCCAACTGGATCAGGCCCTCTGCATAAGTAAGACAATTGAATAGCTTGAACTGTTTGGGAGGCACCCAGGCAGTGGGACCCAGACCTGTCCTTAGTGTATGAGCTCACTGTTTGGAACCTTGGGCTGACATAGGGACCCTTTGCTCAGCCTGGAAGGAGAGGACTGGACCTGCCTGTACTGAATCCACCAGGTTGAATTGAATCCCCAGGTGTGTCTTGGCCCTGGAGGAAATAGGAATGGGGGAAGGGGCTGGGGGAAGGTGGTTGCAGGGACAGGAGGGAGGAGGACAGGGGAACCCATGGCTGATATGTAAACTTGAAATTAAATATGATAAATAAAAGGAGAAGAAAAAAACAATAAAGGGAACTGAACATTTAAAAAAAAAAGAGTCAGGCGGCAGTAGTACACACCTTTAATCCCAGCACTCAAGAGGTAGAGCCAGGTGGATCTCTCTGAGTTCCATTCCAGCCTGGGCTACAAAGTGAGAGCCAGCAAAGGCACAAAGCTACACAGAGAAACCCTGTCTCAAAATAAATAAAGAAAGCAAGAAGGAAGGAAGGAAGGAAGGGAGGAAGGAAGGAAGGAAGGAAGGAAGGAAGGAAGGAAGGAAGGAAGGAAAGGAAAGGAAAGGAAAGGAAAGGAAAGGAGGGCAGAAGATGTAGCACAACGCTAGAGCATTTAGCCTGGAATGTACAAGGTTCAAGGTTTGGTCCACAGCACTAAAAATAGGGAGAAGGATCTAATAAGTGTATAAGAATTGAAATGTCATTAATAATGAGTGATCAGATTCTCAATTTTTTCCTCAATTGTTTTATTACTGTAGTACTAAGGAATTCTATGAACCCAAAGAAAGAGAGAATATGAAATTTATTTAAGTCTTCCTACACTTTATAGAAGAAAAACCATCACATGAGTTGAGGGGATAAAATAACCAAATGTGCCATATTAGATAAAAAGAAATATTAACTTGTTGGTGTTGATTCTTGTCCAAAATTAATACAGAATTAAAATATGGAGAATACAAATCAGGAAATTGGTGTTTTTAACAAAATAACAAAACCCTTGCAGCTTTGTCTTCAGTTGAAGGCAGAAACTTTTCTCTTCCAAACTGTTGGTGAGATGACATCATCCTTCTCTTACTGTGGTGTCCCTCAGTTTGTACAATATTAACCAAGCATTTAAAGCAACACAGAAAAGTAACTATTCTCGATTATTTGTGTTTAAACTCCAGGCTTTCCATTTCCTCTGAGTAATGGAAAATATAAAAACGGATTATAAATTGAGCATGCAATGTTCAGAGCATTTGGCTATTAAATGAAAGCACAGAAAGTCATTATGCTTTGCTGGAGCTCCCCACACATAATTACACAGAGGGACAGATTCTTTCTGCCAACCCTGTCTTTCCACTAGTAAGAGGGAACACTGTCAAAGCCACTCTCCCTGCTTCTTCTATAAGATGCCTGTTATCAACCAGTTCTCAGTAGTCAGCAAAGAGCGTATTTGGGCAGTTTAAGCTCAAGTGGACAAACACCTATTGCAGCATGTGAAAGCAAATTTGAGATTGCTCTAAGGCAACCAGAATAAATCCAGGAGACATTTCACACATGATAATTATTATAAACAACTATCCAGTTACAGATTATTGCACTGTAAAGCTTTTATTTATGTGTGGTCTGTTGTGTTTTCTTAACGTGTAAGACAACAAGTCAGTGAGCTCCTGTTTGCTAAGTAACAAAAACAAAAGTGAATCTCTGAGTGCCAGTTCTTCACAGCTTTCTTTCAGATGCTGTGGAAACATACTTTTCCTTTTAAAATTATAGCAAGGTTAAAAACATGCCATATTCTTAGATACCCAGGAATAACTTTGGATTCTGGGAATGCTATTGTTTCCAGTGTCAGCTCTAAAAATGGGGATTATACTTTAAGAGACTGGAAACCCTTTGAGTGGAATTATTCACATAACTAAGCATTGGGTTACAGAGTGTTTCTACAATATTTCTTCAGTAGATAAGTGAAATAAAGATTTAAGCAATACTTAAGGAAATTTAATCAATATTAGCTATCAATGGAGGTGACTCAAGCATAATTTAATATTTAGAAGTAAAAGTTTCCTGCCAGGATTTTCTAGATAAATGATTCTGTATTTCTCTTAGTCATTGTGGATGCATCTGTATGAAAATAGTGCTTTTTTAATAGACAACCTTCCATTTAAATTTTCATGCCTACAGCAGCATAGACCATTTGAAACAGTCAATGAACACTATTGACCCCACTGTTGCTATTAGTTGTCCTTATGAGTAAGTAGGCTACATTATTTCATACCCAGCCAGGATCTGATTACTTTAGTCAACTTAACTGAATTGTAACTAGTAGGAGAAGCTCTTCTCCATCACAGACATGGTTAAAGCAATACGCCTTTATGTGCAACTTCTGTGAAATGGAAATATAAAGAATCAAGAAAATGGGAAGACAACACCAAGAATATTCAGAGAGAAGCCTAGATGGAGAAGAGGGCTGCAGAAGAAACATAGAGGAACTCAGTAAGGTAAGTCAACATGTCTGTGTGTCTGTGGATCTTTGCTCACATAGTATACAAAGTAACTAGCATGGGCCACTGACTACATTTATAAAAAGCCAACTTTTCAGAAAGCAACAGAAATTAAATCTAAGATGTTTTCAGTATAAGATAAAATCAGCCATCACAGTGGTCTTTGACTGCTGCCCACAGAGATGACAGTGTCTAGGACATCACATATAGCATATGCATGAATAGCCCTGTTTTGTATTTTGAACCCATGAAATAAGATCATTTGGGCAGCAATTGATTACCCATCACTTGATTTCCAATTGACATACCCATCAAAAATTTTGACTTATTGCTATTTAAAGAGGAAGGACAATGACATAAAGAGAATCATCTCATTGAATTCCTATAATCATGACAGTGTTCAATTTGACGCTTCTAATATAACCAGGGTTCTCTCTCCCTCTTTCCATCTATCTAGCTAATCTCTAAATATTTGTCCAAACCCTCTCTCAAATAAGAATTGGCCCCCATTTACTAATGAATCACTTCTTCCAAAACCAAGACCAAGACTTCCTTGCTCACCCTCTAATCCCAGTCCCATTTAATTCAACCTCAATTTGGCATAGACACTACTAGTCATTGTTCACAGTATTAATTTGCTCAAATGCATCTTTAAGTTAAAGTGAATTATATAAGTAGTGACTATCTATATCACCTAAGACCTGATGTGTTTGACATGATTCTGGCTGCTGGCTATTGGCTCCTGAGCTCTGACTCTAAAAGTTTGGAGGCCATCTTCATAATATCCCACCCCTCTGCTTCAGGGAATTACTCTAAACACTGTCCAGATGCAAATAAAATTCCTAGTCTTTGTTTGCCTTTCTACTGCAATGTCTTGTATTTTTCTGTAAAGATTTGTAATCCTTCTTAAACTTTTCTCCTATAATTGGGAAACATGTAAGTAATTAAGCACAAATTTTAGATTTGGGACCAATAGAGAATACAGGAACTGTATGTCTATAGTGCAAAATGGAGTACGACAAAATGGCTACAAAGTTCTATGCTACCAAGGTTCAAGGAAAGGAAATCTCCCTCTATTGGTGCAGGGATGGTGTAAGTGTTGGCAGTGACTGGCAATAAACTATGTCTAAGGGTTTCTTGATGATGGAGATATTAAGGAGGGGTACAGGCAAACCAGGTGGGAACTGCACAGAGTTCAAGGTCAGGAATCAGTATGAAATGTCCATGACATGTGTATGCATGTAGATTCACCTTAATCTTCATTGAAAAATGTATTTACAAAGTTCATAAATCCAGAAGCTTGCCAAGCACATCTCCACAGCATCTGTTTTCAGCTCAGATACAGAGAAAGACTAGGATCCAAGGAAACCTAATGTCTATCAAGGATCCTATTGCCTAAGTGAGAGTAAAGAGATGATAGAATCCCCATGGGGCCACACTCATAAAATTCCCCAAGTTCATGCCCAGAAATGCTGGTCTGAGAATTAAGTGCTGGAGAAAAGAAAGAGAAGTGATCTCCATGTTGAAGCTGACATGCCAAACATGCCAGTGTCTTCTGGATTTGGTGACAGTCTCCTTTCCCTAGTCTCAATCAGTTTGATTGATGCACAGAAAGGTTCCTCACCTCTCCTTGGAGAAGGAGAGGACTCTGAAGTGCAATCTTGCAAATAGAAAATGGTTTCATCTCCATCATCTTAATTTTCAATGACAGAGAAAAAGAAAACAAGAATTCTAAGTAGCAGAGAAAGGTTAAAGGTTAATTTGATTGGCAATGTAAGAAATGCCACTTACCTCGAGCCATTTCAAATTGCCCCTCATTCTCTCCACAATGAGTGATTCTTTCCAAAGACATGGGGATCCCTGATAATGGCAGCATATACCACTTTGCATTCTATAACTGCAGTGGCAGGGATGCTTAGGAGTCACTCTTCACAGATGCCCTGTCAGAGGTAAAGGGGAAAGGAGTTGTGTCCTCTTAGACACATTTTAGACAACAGAGGAACAGAGATAAAATATCCTGTCAAGGTCGTCAGGGGAGATCATATCTGTGGTGTGCAGGTGGTCTATGAGTCCACATTTTCCCTGCCCACCCACCCATTTCAGTACCTGATAGGGGATATGTGTTCCAAAGACTCACTCTGTAATTCACAATTTCACCAAGGTAGCTTATATTGCATTTACATGAAACTGAATTCAAATAATTTTGTGTTTTCACCAAGTAATATAAAACAATTCTCTATGTTTTATAATAATTTTCTCATTCTAGAGAAAGTAGGAATATTTTTATTTTAAAATAATTTAAGAAATATAAATATAAAGTTTTTAATGTCTACTTGAGTTTCCGCCCTGCATACAAAGCTCATGCTTCTAAGAACCTGATCCCAATGACAGTGTGTCTAAATCTATTCCACTAATACTCCTATGCTGCCTGTCAAGAATGGCAAGCTTTGTAACTATACAAGACAGTTCAGTTCACACAGTCAAAGACATGGGCAGAGAACAAGTAGCTAAATATGATCCAAAGGACCTGAAAAGAAAATGTACATGGCTGAGTACACATCTACCCTAACTTGGAAAGGAAAAGAAGCACAAAGCCCAAGCCTTATTCAGGAAAAATCCACAGCAAAAAATGTTCAGACATGGGTTTAAGCCAATAAAAAGTCTTAATTAGCCAGCCAATGACTACATAGGGTATTCTGGATGCCAATACAGTAGTGAGCCTTTCTCAAGGTAAGCTTTTAAGCACAAAAACCATGTTCCAGACTGGTATGCTTCAGTTAACAAGAACAGTTAGCCAGAAGCAGAACTACAGAAGCTAAAAAAGCAAGGTTAGTGCCTTCCGAGAACTATAGACTTTGATAGATTAGGTCTTTGTTTTCATTTTGGCAGGTGGTGTTGTGTACATGATGAGTCTTATGGTCTGAATGATATTCCCATCATGGAGTCAGTTTTGCTAAGGTCTCAGGGTCTACTAAACTTTGGGACTGGGTCCCATTGTGAGGCCATAATATCTTTCTCTCCTCTTCTGTTATTTAGTGACATGGCCAATTGCTGAATTGCTATTCTAGATTAACTCTCTTCCTTCAAGGTCAATGACAATCTTCAAGCAATGATAGTGCTCGAGGTAACACACTACTCAGACAAACTTTGAGATGCTAGCCTGTCATAAGTTTCATGTAATTAAAAGTTGTGCCTATGCTAGAACCAAGTGTCCCTACATAAATGTTTCTGAGCTAACCCATAACAGCTGTCTGTGGGTTTTTGCCACAGGCCCAGAGTTAAAGACAATTTTTATAGAACACTGAAAAGTCTTCATTAAATTAATGACAGCAAATAAGATGGATGTAACTGAAGTTTTGAATGAACTCCTGCAATTGAGATCGATTGTTTGAAAGAAAAATCTATTTGGGGGGTTGTTTTTTTCAAGACAGGTTATTTTCTGTGTAGCTTTGCTCCTTTCCTGGAACTCACTCTGTAGCCCAGGTTGGTCTAGAACTCACAGAAATCCACCTGGCTCTGCCTCCTGAGTGCTGGGATTAAAGGTGTGCACCACCACTGCCCAGCCTGAAAAATCTATTTTCAATTAAAGGAAAACATATATTAAAAAAGAAAATGGAAAACAATTTCTAACTCAAATTATTTTAATTTATATACTTATGGATGATATGTGAATTTGGACACTTTAGAAGTTCATTACTGAAGCATTTGGTTGGTTCAGTGTTCAGGCTTTGGAGCAACACAGTTCAGCTGAGATTCATGAGAGGAGGACTCAGAAGCTTCCAGCCTGAGGAAACAGGATCAACTGAGGAACTACCAAGAAGATGAAACAGAATTATATGATACTTGTGCGAATAGAAAAACATTTGTTGATCCGCCCCGGAACTCCCATCTGGACCACAGATTCCAGCCACTTCCTGAGACTCAGAGACCAGCCTCCAGCTCCCATCCACAACATAACTCCCATCTGGAACAAGACACTCTGGTGGACACTACAACCTCAACATCTTGCCCTCATACCCATCTGCTAGAGACCACAGCCACTTCCTGAGACTTAGAGACCAGCGTCCAGCATCCCATCCTTCTCCAGAACTCCCATCTGGACCAGAGTTTCCATCCTGTCCCAGAACTCCCATCTGGACAAGAGGAGCTCCCATCTGTACAAGATATAAGGAGACCCCAGGGACTTCCTGAGACTCAGAATAGAGTCCCCCAGCTCCTATCCGGCCAGCACTCTCATCTAGAACAGAGCTCCCATCCTGCCCAGAGCTTCCATCTGGACCAAAGAGAGGCTCCCTAAATCTGTCAGCTCTGTCTGGACCAAGTAAACTGATAAGACCAAGAATGAATCCACAAGGAGATAGGCAGACACAAAGGCAGAAGTACATACAACAAAATACAGAGCAGTACAGCATCACTAGAACCTAGCCCTTCTCCAACAGCTAGACCTGAACATCATGGAATAGAAGAAGAAGAAGAAGAAGAAGAAGAAGAAGAAGAAGAAGAAGAAGAAGAAGAAGAAGAAGAAGAAGAAGAAAACAACCTTATAAGTAACATCATGAAGAGGCTAGAGTCTTATATAGAAGAAATCAAAAATAAAGTGGAGGAACAGACAAACAAAAAATGGGAAAAAAACGCTATAAAAAACTAGAGGAAAGGACACATAAAGCAGAAGAAAGCAATAAGTCCCTGAAAGAAAATCATGAAAAAGCAAGGGAAACAGTCCAAGACCTGAAGAGGGAAATAGAAAAAATGAAGAAGACACTAGCAGAAAGAATGCTGGAAATAGGAAATCTGAGTAAACAAACAGGAACTTCAGATGCAAGTATAACCAACAGAATGCAAGAGATGGAAGACAGGAGGATCTCTGGTGTTGAAGATACATTAGAAGAAATAGATTCATCAGTCAAAGAAAACACTAAAACCAACAAAGTCATGACCCAAAATGTCCAAGAAATTTAGGACACCATTAAAAGACGAAACCTATGAATAATAGAGATAGAGAAAGGAGAAAAATACCAACTCAAAAGCACAGAAATTATGTTTAACAGGATCATAGAGGAAAACTTTCCCAACTTAAGAAGGAAATGCCTATGAAGATACAAGAAGCCTGTAGAACACCAAACAGACTAGACCCCCCCAAAAAAGCCCCCTCGCCACATAATAATTAAACAACTAAACATACAGAATAAAGAAAGGATATTAAGGACAGCAAAAGGCCAAGTGACCTATAAAGGCAAACCCATCAGAATAACACCCGATTTCTCAATGGAGACTTTGAAAGCCAGAAGGACCTGGACAGATATAATGCAGGCACTAAGAGACCATGGATGCCAGCCTAGACTAATAAACCCAGCAAAACTTTCAATCATCATAGATGGAGTGAACAAGACCTTCCAAGACAAAACCAGATTTAAACAATACTTATCCACAAACCCAGCCCTACAGAAAGCACTAGAAGGAAAATGCCAACCTAAGGAAGGCAGATATACCCATGAAAACACAGGCAATCGATAACACCACAGCAGTAATCCCCAAAGAAGAGAAGTGCACACACACTACCACCAAAAAATAAAACTAATAGGAATGAACAATCAGTGGTCATTAATATCCCTTAATATCAATACATTTAATTAACCTATAAAGAGACACAAACTAACAGAATGGATACAAAAACAGGACCCATCTTTCTGCTGCATACAAGAAACACAACTCAAATTCAAAGACAGAAACCTCCTAAGAATAAAAGGCTGGGAAAAGACTTACCAATCAAATGTTCTTAAAAAGCAAGCTAGTGTAGCCATCTTAATATCCAGCAAAATTGATATCAAACTAAAATCAATCAAAAGAGATGATGAAGGACATTAATACTCATTGCAGGAAAGATCCACCAAGATGAAGTCTCAATTCTGAACATTTATGCCCCAAACACAAGGGCACCCACATATGTAAAAGAAACATTACTAAAGCTTAAATCACATATAAAACCCAACACATTAATAGTGGGAGACTTCAACACCCCACTTTCACCTCTGGACAGATCGGCCAAAGTGAAACTTAACAGAGACATATGGTCTTAACTGATGTTATGGCTCAAATGGACTTAAGTGATATCTACAGAACATTCCACCCAAACAAAAAAGAATACACCTTCTTCTCAGCACCCCATGGAACCATCTCTAAAATCAACCACATACTTGGCCACAAAGCAAACCTCAACAGATACAAAACTATTGGAATAACCTCCTGTGTTCTGTTGGACCACCATGGTTTAAAGTTAGATTTCAACAACAACAAAAAAAGAAAATTCAGAATACCTACAATCTCATGGAAACTGAATAACGCTCAACTGAATCACCAATGGGTTAAGGAAGAAATAAGAAAGAAATTAAAGACTTCCTAGAGATCAATGAAAATGAATCCACCTAAGATCTGCATGAACAACTTAGATGACAGTGGGAGTAGTGAAGGGCAAGATTTGAGGGAAAGAAAGCTTAGGGGAGCAGGAGTTCCCAGCTGGATCAAGAACAGAAAGGGAGAACAAGGAATAACAGACCATGATAAATGAAGACCACATGAGAACAGGAATAAGCGGAGTGCTGGAGAGGTCCCCAAAAATCCACAATGATACATCCTCTCTAGACTGCTGGCAATGGTCGAGAGAAAGCCTAATCTGACCTAGTCCAGTGAACAGATGGCTGAACACCCTAACTGTCGTGCTGGAACTCTCATCCAGTAACTGATGGAAGTAGATGCAGAGATCCTCAGCCAGTCCCCAGGTGGAGCGCCAGGTGTCCAACTGTCAAGAAGAGGAAGGTCTGCAAGAGCATGAATTGTTGAATCCAAGATTGCAAAAAGCACAGGGACAAATAGCCAAACGAATGGAAGCACATGAATTATGAACCAGGGGCTGTGGAGCCCCCAGCTGGATCAGGCCCACAGGGTCTGATGCATAAAGCCTAAATGGGCTCCAACACCATTCAAGCAAAGAACTGATAAAGAAAAGGCAGCACATTTGCTGAATGGACTTTTATTCAGCAGTAAAAAACAATGATATCATGAAATTTGCAGACAAATTATTGGAACTAGAAAAAAACTTTCTAAGTGATGTAACCCAGACTCAGAAAGACAAATAAGAACAGACATCTCCTAAGCTGCTGCTGGCCAAGATTAACATCTGTGAAAAACAGCTATTCCTGCTCCACATAAATCTGAGAAGGTCTCCAAGACAGTGCTCCAAGACCAATATTGAAAAGGAGTGGAGAAACCTCTGTCCTCTTCCTGGATCTAATGGTATTATGCCAAGTGTTTCTTTCTTTTGGAATGACATTGACTGTGGTTTTGTCTTATGTAGCCCTAATTATATTGATGTATGCTCCCCTCCATGATTACTCTAACCATGACTTTTTCCATGAAGCCATGTTAGATTTTGTCAAAGTCTTTCTCTGCATCTATTGGAATGATAATGTGGTTTACATTTAAATGTGGTCCATATCTCAGTTAATCTATTCAGCTATAAGAAAATGAAAGCATAAAATTTTCAGGTAAATGAGTGAAACTAAAAAAATATAACTGAGACAAATGAGACCAATAAATACACCCATATGTATTTTCCAAAAAAAAAAAAGAAAAGTAAAAGAATCCACCACATACCCAAATTTATGGGACACTATGAAAGCAGTGCTAAGAGGGAAATTCATAGCACTAAATGCCCACATAAAGAAGTTGGAGAAATCTCACGCTAGCGACTTGACAGCACACCTGAAAGCCCTTGAACAGGAAGAAGCAAAGTCTCCCAGGAGGAACAGATGCCAGGAAATTATCAAATTGAGAGCTGAAATCAATAAAATAGAAACAAAGAGAACAATACAAACGATTGATGAAACAAAGAGTTGGTTCTTTGAGAAGATCCACAAGATAGACAAGCCCTTATCCAAACTAACCAAAAGACAGAGAGAGAGCATCCAAGTTAACAAAATCAGAAATGAAAAGGGGGACATAACAACAGACAATGAGGAAATCCAGAGAATCATCAGGTAATATTTCAAAAACCTCTACTCCACAAAACTGGAAAATCTAAAAGAAATGGATAATTTTCTGGATAGGTACCACATACCTAAGTTAAATCAAGACCAGACAAACCATTTAAATAGTCCAATAACCCCTAAGGAAATAGAATCAGTCATTAAAAGTCTCCCAACCAAAAAAAGCCCTGGACCAGATGGTTTCAGTGCAGAATTCTACCAGATCTTCAAAGAAGACTTAATACCAATACTCTTTAAAATGTTCCACACAATAGAAGCAGAAGGAATATTACCAAACTCCTTCTATGAGGCTACAATTACCCTGACTCCTAAACCAAACAAAGATACAACAAAGAAAGAGAACTACAGACCTATCTCCCTCTGAACACTAAAGCAAAATATTCAATAAAATACTGGCAAAGAGACTACAAGAGTACATCAAAACAATTATCCACCATGATCAAGTAGGCTTCATCCCAGGGATGCAAGGGTGGTTCAACATATGAAAGTCTGTCATTGTAATACACCACATAAACAAACTCAAAGAAAAAAATCACATGATCATCTCACTAGAGGCAGAAAAGGCATTTGACAAAATCAAATACCCCTTCATAATACAGGTCTTGGAGCAATCAGGAATACAGGGAACATACCTAAACATAATAAAGGCAATCTACAGCAAGCCAACAGGCAACATCAAATTAAATGGAGAGAAACTCAAAGCAATGCCACTAAAATCAGGAACAAGGCAAGGATGTCCCATCTCCCCATGCTAATTCAATATAGTACTGGAAGTTCTAGCCAGAGCAATAAGACAACATGAGGAGATTAAGGGGATACAAATTGGAAAGGAAGAAGTCAAGCTTTCCCTATTTGCAGATGACATGATAGTATACATGAGTGACCCCAAAACTTCAACCAAGGAACTGATACAGCTAATAAACACCTTCAGCAACATAGCAGGATACAAGATCAACTCAAAAAAATCAGTAGCCCTCCTATATACAACAGACAAACAGGCTGAGAAGGAAATCAGAGATACATCACCCTTTATAATAGCCACAAATTATATAAAATACCTTGGGGTTACTCTTACTAAGCATGTGAAGGACCTATATGACAAGAACTTTAAGTCCCTGAAAAAAGAAATTGAAGAAGGTGTCAGAAAATGAAAGATCTCCCATGCTCATGGATAGGCAGGATTAACACAGTAAAAATGGCAATCTTACCAAAAGCAATCTACAGATTCAACACCATCCCCATCAAATTACCAACACAATTCTTCACAGATCTGAAAAGAATAATACTCAACATCATATGGAAAAACAAAAAACCCAGGATAGCCAAAAGAATCCTGTACAATAAAACAATCTCTGGAGGCTTCACAATACCTGACCTCAAGCTCTATTGTAGAGCTACCATAATAAAAACAGCTTGGTACTGGCATAAAAACCGGCATGTGGACCAATGGAATCGAATTGAAAACCCTGACATTAACCTGCACACCTATAGACATATAATTTTTGACAAAGAAGCCAAAAATGTACAATGGAACAAAGAAAGCATCTTCAACAAATGGTGCTAGAATAACTGGATGTCAATGTGTAGAAGGCTGCAGATGAATCCATATCTGTCACCGTCCACAAAACTTAAGTCCAAGTGGATCAAAGACCTCAACATAAATCCAGTTACTCTGAACCTGATAGAAGAGAAAGTAGGAAGTAGTCTTGAATGCATTGGCACCAGAGATCACGTTCTAAATATAACACCAGTAGCACAGACACTGAGAGAAACAATCAATCAATGGGACCTGTTGAAACTGAGAAGCTTTTGTAGAGCAAAGGACACAGTCAACAAGACAAAGCAACAGCCTACAGTATGGGTTAAGTTCGTCATCAACCCCACATCTGACAGAGGGCTGATATCCAGAATATATAAAGAACCTAAGAAATTAGACATCAAAATGCCCAATAGTCCATTTAAGAAATGGACTATAGAACTAAACAGAGAATTCTCAACAGTAGAAGTTCAAATGGCTGAAAGACATTTAAGGAATTGTTCAACATCCCTAATTATCCAGGAAATGGAAACCAAAACGACTCTGAGATACCACCTCATACCTGTCAGAATGGCAAAGATCAAAAACACATAAGACAGCTTATACTGGAGAGGATATGGAGCAAAGGGAACTCTCCTCCACTGCTGGTGGGAGTGAAAGCTTGTAAAGCCACTTTGGAAATCAATATGGCGCTTCCTTAGAAAATTGGGAATCCATCTCCCCCAAGACCCAGCTGTAGCACTCTTGGGCATATACCCAAGGAGTGCTCAATCATACCACAAGAGAATTTGCTCAGCTATGTTCATAGCTGTATTGTTTGTAATAGTCAGAACATGGAAACAAATTTGATGCCCTGAAGAATGGATAAACAAAATATGGTACATATACACAATGGAGTACTACTCAGCAGAGAAAAACAATGACATCATGAGGTTTGCAAGCAAATGGATGGATCTAGAAAAAAATCATCCTGAGTGAGGTAACCCAGAGTGAGAAGGACAAACACGGTATGTACTTACTCATAGGAGGATACTAGATGTAAAACAAAGATGACTAGACTGCTACACAACTCCAGGGAGGCTACCTAGAAAACAGAACCCTAGGAAAGACACAGGGATCACCCAATGACAGAGAAATGGATGAGATCTATATGAACAACCTGGACGACAGTGGGAGTAATGAAGGGCAAGTTTTGAGGGAAAGAAAGCTTAGAGGAGCAGGAGATCCCAGCTGGATCAAGAACAGAAAGGGAGAACAAGGAATAACAGATCATGATAAATGAAGACCACATGAGAACAGGAATAGGCAGAGTGCTGGAGAGGTCCCCTTAAATCCACAATGATACATCCTCTGTAGACTGCTGGCAATGGTTGAGAGAAAGCCTGATCTGACCTAGTCTAGTGATCAGATGGCCAAACACCTTACCAGTCAAGCTGGAACTCTCATCCAATAACTGATGGAAGTGAATGCAGAGATCCTCAGCCAGGCCCCAGGTGGAGCTCCAGGAGTCCAATAGTCAAGAAAGAGGAGGGACTGTAAGAGCATGAGTTGTTGAGCCCAAGAATGGAAAAAGCACAGGGACAAATAGCCAAATGAATGGAAGCACATGAATTATGAACCAAAGGCTGTGGAGCCCCCAGATGGATCAGGCCCTCTAGATAAGTGAGACAATTGAATAGCTTGAACTGTTTGGGAGCCATCTAGGCAGGGGGACCAGGACCTGTCCTTGGTACATGAGCTTGCTGTTTGGAACCTTGGGCTTACACAGGGACACTTTCTTCAGCCTGGAAGGAGGGAACTGGACCTGCCTATTCTGAATCCTCCAGGTTTAAACAAATCCCCAGGGGAGTCTTGGCCCTGGAGGATATGGGAATGGAGGGGAGGGGGTGGGGGGAAGGTGGAGTTGGGGGCGGGAGGAGGGAGGACAGGGGAACCCATGGCTGATGTGTAAAATTATAACACTAATTTAATAATAATAATAATAATAATAATAATAATAATAATGAGGAGGAGGAGGAGGAGAAAAAAGAAAAACATTTGTTTAAAGATCAGGAATCAATGACTATAATTTATTCACCAGTAACTTAAGAAACAATAAAAATAAAGTATACTTATTACTGCAAAAAAAAAAAAAGTTCATTACTACCCCATTATGACCCATAGTGGGCATTTCCTAAGAGGCATTTTGACCATGAGCATTTTCATAAGAAATGATTGTTCTTAATAATGTTATTGGTATTCTTCAAGATATAACATAAGGAGAGAGAGGAATGTAAAGGGTAAGGAGGGAGCGAGAAAGGGAAAGGATAAGGAAAAGGAGTGATTAATCCTTGCTGATGCAACTCTAGGATAGTCTGATCACCTTCCCCTAAATAGCATTCCTGGACAACAAGGTGCATTTGGCCTATTTATGTCTCACAGAGCACTCATGTCTCACAGAGCACTCAAGGGCATGTTCAATGAGGAACAGGAGCCAAATTTCTTAAGTAAAACGAGCAGAACTTCTCACTCAGAAGCTGACTCATCAAAGTTCAGCAGTAAATCAGATGGGACAGTTGAACTTGAGTAAGGAAACATTCTTAAAAGTCAGGAATGTGTCTAAGTTAATTAAGTTCTTTTCAAAATACACCCATCTCAGGTTTAAAATACAGAAGCAACTAAAACCCTATATCCCCCAGAATGAACAAGATCACAAAACTCAATGTCCCAGTTGAGGGAAAAGAAAGCCTGCCTAAGCAGTGATTCTGTGGGTTGTCCGACACCCAAGTGGAGGGTCTGATGAGGAAAGCAATGGGATGGATGATCATCAAATGATCCTGCAATTTCCATTCCTTGCCTCAGCTGTAACCATGTTGTCTGGGCTTTAAAACAGTTACTCATCTATAAAATTAGTCTATGATATTTACAGTGATGAGGAACCAATGAATGTGCCTGATACGCACCAAAAAAATGAACCCCTTCTTACTACTGTCACAGCTCGCTTTTAGTGTTGCTACATTTACTCTTGGGTATTTAGTCAAAAAGTTATATTAGTGGTAGAAATAAATTTTTACCACAATCCATGCAACAGAAATGTGATTGAGCTCCTCTGTTGCAGGCACTGTGATGTGCTGAGACATTGAAATTCCCACTTACAGACTACTAGCAATGAAGAAGAGGGTGCCTGAACTGACCTATTTCAGTAATCAGATTGGTGAATACCTTAACTGTCATCATAGAGTCTTCATCCAGTAACTAATGGAAGCAGATGCAGAGATCCATGGCCAGTGCCAGGCTGAGCTCCAGAGGTCTAGTTGATGAGAGAGAGGAAGAAATTCTATGAACAAGGGACATGGAGATCATGATAGGGAAATGTACAGAGATGACCAGGCCAAACTAGTGGGAACTCATGAACTGTGGACAAATAGCTGTGGAGCTCCCATGAGACTAGACTAGGCCCTCTGCATAAGTGAGACAGTTGTTTAGTTTGAACTGGTTAGGGGGGTCCCCAGGCAGTGGGATCGGGATCTGTCCCTGGTACATGAGTGGGTTTTTGGAACCCTATGCCTATGGTGGGACACCTTGCACAGCCTTGATACAGGGGGAGGGGCTTGGACCTGCCTCAGCTGAATGTACCAGGTTCTGCTGACTCCCCATGGGAGGCCTTGCCTTGGAAGAGGTAGGAATGGGGAGTAAGTTGGAGGGAAGACCAGGGGTGGGATGAGGGAGGACAGGGGGATCTGTGGTTGTATGTAGAATGAATAGAAAATTTCCTAATATCAAAAAGAAAAAGGAAGGAATTCTAAGTTATCTGAGTCAATGTCAGAGGCAATAGGCTAACTGTGGCTACAGGACAAATGCCACAGGACTGCATCTGCATGAAGCTCTAAGTCAAACTTAGAAAACAAAATGGTACTTACCAGGAACTCAAGTAGGGATGGGCAAGTTTGGCTCAGCCAGAAAGCATTTCAAAAGTTTCTGGGTAAGTCTGATCCTTCAACAATGGAAAAAAACAAGCCAGGGCCTGGAGAACTGTCTCAGTCCACAAATCCCTTGCCTCAGAAGCATGAGAGCATGAGTTTGAGCCCCAAAGGCCATGTAAAAATGACAGGTGTGGTGGCAGATGTGAGTAAGCCTGACACTAGGGAGGTAGAGACAGACATGAGGACCCCAAGGTTCACTGTCCATCTTGCTAGCCTAATTGGTAAATGCCAAGCTAATGAAAACCTCTGTCTCAAAGAAAGTAGACAGCACTCCTGATGATGAAACCAAGGTCTTCTGGCCTCCACATATATTTGCTTATATATGCCACACCCAGTTGCACATATGCACATGACATACACCAGCACACATGCATGCATACAAATCAGTTATAGGATGTGCTGTACAACATCAGGGCAATATTGACAATATTAGATTTTAAGTTTAGTACTTAGTGAAGGAAATATATCTTACAGTGTTTACAATGAAAAGCAGTAACTTTTGAAAAAGCAACCTGTAGCTTGTAGAATTCTGAGCCTGGAGAAGAGCCTAGGCAATATGTCATCAGAACTTCAGAGATGTTACTGGCATAACTTCTAAACAAAAATGGATTCTTTGGAAAATAAACAGTTTCCAGTTTAGGGAGTTTAAGCCTCTCAGCAAAGGATCCAGGTGCACTTCAAGTAAATTTGAACCAGACAGGAACGGAAAGCTGTAGGTTTGGGAGGACCCATAAGCATCTAAAAGCCAGGAGAATAAAATATAAACTCACAATAGACAGATCCTTGGGCAACACTGAGCCATTAGGCCTCCTGGCTTTTTCATTACCAGGGCTCTCAGAAGATGAAAGCCAAGTCTCCCAGCCCTGTCCTCAGTTTCTTCAGTGACCAATACCCACAATTGCTTTCCACACCTGCCTGCTTCCTGCAGTTAAGATTGGTTCAAATACATAGCATGCAGGCAACCTTGCTAAGGCCTTCAGGCACATGTGGGTATTCTAATGGTGAACCACTGTCAGCAATGGTTTCAGCTGTCAAGTTTCAGCAATGGAGATGGGTGACCAACTTCAGTCATTAGTGCTGGTTGATGCCTTTAAACCTTCTCTTTAATACTATCCCCTTAAGCAACCCAGTTTTATTCACAATAAAAAGTTCTGTGTGCAATACCCTGTTCTCCTTAAAATTACTCCTTACAGTTTTGAATAACTTTTGATGCACTTATAACTATACTTACCTTCTCCTCTCACTTCTACACTTTAAACTTTGGCACACATTCTAAATCTCTCGAGTCATGGTAACTACTCACCATGCTTCATGGAAAATGCTGTATATCCCCTTTGTATCTCATGTGCTTAAAATATCACTTGAGTATACAGATGTTGTTAAATGTCCCTTGAGGGATGAAATCCTCTCCAGTTGAGAACCATCAGTCTAGAATAACACTCACAAATGAATTACTTTTAAATGGGTAAAAAGAATGTGAGAAACTTTCCAGCTTCAAACATCGTTCAAGGCTTAATCATCACAGAGGATGAGACAAACGTGAATTATGTTTGTCATTTCATCCATCGGCCTCATTATTGTTCGTGTCCATGTAGGTCCTATGTTTTTAAGTTCTTTAAAAAGACCCAGACAAGTCTGGAAGCAGAAAACTGCCATGAATGTTTATGAAATACAATATTTATGGAAAGAAAACATTACTGTGAACTATAGGAAGAATGAAACTGAATTGTGAATGACAGAGCTTTGAAAGTAACAGGAAATGCTTGCCCTGTATTGTTCTATGCAATCCTTGGGACATTCTTCACTCCCATTTTATAGTCAAGTAACTGAGCCTGGGGAACATCAAATATAATCACACCTGCTTGTCTCAGAACATAGACTCTAAAACATTCACCATGTGAAGAAACTTGATGTGTTCTCTCATGTGTCTCAACATTGCGGTGGCCAAATAAAATCCACACATAATGGAATAAAGGCCTTGGCACTTTAAACTTTCTTTTTTTCCATCTAATGCAACTCCTTCCTGTTGCCTGGCTTTCATTCAGTCACAGCTAGAATGCAGGGAAAGGGGTAACAACACAAATGAAACCTGTAGAAACGTAGAACATGAAAGCAAAGGCTAAAACCTTCCCTGTGGTGGCAGCTGCTTGCCCAGAACCCTGGCTTAGCAACAATCATCCTCAAACCACAGAACTATGTGCTCCTGTCCAAATAAAATCTCCATCTCTAAAATGTTATTATGGGCTTCATAGAATAATCTGTGTAAGGTCATATTTGCATAAGTCAAGTGTTCCACGGCCTGTACAGCATCTTTACCTAATGCAGGATTAAATCACTATTGTTGGCTATGATTAACCCTCCAGATTGCCCTAAATGCCAGCCAGAACTCATTTAAAGAAGAATGGTTGGAAAATGAAAGCAGGAAACTGCAGGTTCACCACTATGCAAAACTCCAGCTCTCAGAAAACACTTGAGAGAAGGACTTGCCAGTGTACTTCTGTTTAGAAGCTTAGTATGAACAGGAGGGAAAGTGTGTGCTGGTGACATGAGGGGCCTTCAGAGGATCACACATGGCAATATCACCAGTGTCCTCTGTGTGAATCATTCTCTCTCTGTCTCTCTCTGTCTGTCTCTGTCTCTCTCTCTCTCTTTCTCTCTCTCTCTCTCTCTCTCACACACACACACATACACACACACACACACACACACACACACACACACACACACACACCTGGTTCTATTCCACAGCTGCTTTGGGAATGACAGAGAATGGTCAGTCTGTGTAGCTGCAGCTCTCCAAGCTGTCCTTCAAAACCTGAAGATTTCATCCGCATCTGTCATACATGCTGGGATTCCCTTATGTGATTTGATTGAGAAGAGTCTCTGATGCTATGCATACAGTTAAAATGCTGATAATCTGGGGTAATTCCACTTTTTACTTGCTTGAGGATGGTAAAGATGGAAGATTCAATACTTTGACTTGTTAATTAAGGCTGGAAAGTAACAAATCTGAACTAGAACTCATAGATTTATATTTTTGGTCCATTGTTCAGCCTTGAATGGGATGTCTTTATCACACCTGTCCCCTCAAGGCTCAGGTATCTATATGGAAAAGTGAGAAGAAAGATTGTAAGAGACAAGGATGGGGGATGATTTTAAGGACACAGCACTTTCAAGATACAATGGAACTGATGCACATATGAACTACCAGAGACTGTGGCAACTCACACAAGACATGTACAATCTCAAGCCAGAAAAATTCCCAGCACAGAGGAGAACAGGTGGGACCCTAGCCAAAAAAGCTATTCATAGGTCCTATCTGCTGGGAGAACAACAGTGTTCTCCAATGGAGTGACATTGGATATATCAGCCATACTCCAGGGCAGGCCTCATGCTCAGAAGCAGCTGATCTAATCAGACTCCATGTTTGTGGCTTTTGGGGTTCTTTTTCTTATGTTTGTTTTAAGAAAGAGAAAGAACATGAAGTTTTATGGGAAGAGGAGGATCTGAGATGGACTAGTGAATGAGAAAAATATGATAAAAATATACTATATGAAATATTCAAATTCAAATTATATTTTTAAAGTGGGAAATCAAGATAATTTAGTAAGTAAAAGCACTTGCCTCATTAGCCTCGTGACTTGAATTTAATTGGTGGAAACCACAAAAATGTGTAAGGAAAGAATTGAGTCCAAAAGGTTATCCTCTGGTTTCTATACCCACACATCATAACTACATATCTCTCTCTCCCTCTCTCTCACCAATCAACAAACCAACTAACTAAAACAGTTTAAGTGACAAAACCTATGATGTGGATATAGCATGGGGGGCTTCATAGCAGGGGTACCTCTGGTGAATTACATCTGCTTCCAAATTCCACACTAATGAAGTGCAGCATGAATCTTAAGTGTTCTTATTAATGAAACTCAAACCTGAGGCCAGTTATTGGGGTGATTTCTGGAAGATCAGAGACACAGAGCAAGCCACAGCTATCTCACCTTGCTAGTTCCTCAGGCTGGAAGCTTCTGAGTCCTCCTCCACATGAATCTCAGCTGAACTATGTTGCTCCAAAGCCTGAATGCTTAACCAACCAAATGCTTAACTAACTACATGCTTTACTCCTCTAGTTCCTGGTCCTCATGCCTTATATACCTTTCTCTTTCTGGCCCCACTCCCTGGGATTAAAGGTTGGGTTTCTGGGATTAAAGGCATGGGTCACCATGCTTAGCTATTTCTAAAGTGGCCTTGAACTCAGAGATCCGGCTAGCTCTGCCTCCCAAGTGCTGGGATTAAAGGCGTGCACCACCACTGCCCAACTTCTGTTATGGCTTACTCTTCCCATTTTCTAGCCACCATTTGTGGCTCTGTATCTAGTGGCTGTCTGTTCTCTGACCTCAGATAAGTTTATTAGGGTGCACAATATTGTGGGGAACGCAATACCCACCACAATGAAGTCTAAGCAGATACATATTAATCTGTCTTTCCTGATTATGTCAATGATTTTATTATATTACATACTCAACCTTATCAAGAATATGCACAAAATTTATCTGTCTACAAATCAGCCTTTCTTCAAAATAATTTATCCTACTGGGAGCATGGAATTTTAACTTTACAACTGTGTAGATCAAACCAGTCCAATTCTTTCCATATACAAATGAAGAAAATGGAGTTCTAGAAATATCCCATGATATCATGAGGCTATCAGTATTTCAGTCATCTCTGAAAACCAGATCCATTGATTGCTGTGCAGCCCCTTACAAAGTAGATGTTCCAGTATGAGTTGTCAAATTAAGGGGTTTCTAGCATTGTATCAGACTACTTGGGCCCAGTCACAGTTGCACACAGCACATATATTGTACAAGAAGCTCAGCAGCTCAAAGCAAATTTACTGGCTTTATGGTCTAAACATTTAAAATACCACTAGGAACTTAACCCTTTGTATTACATTACTATCAGTTTTCCTTCAAGGTACTTCTAGCTGTTATTTAATATTTTGTTCATTTGTTTAGTGTCTTTGTCCTCCATGAAAAAAATACAAGTTCCATGAGCTACATTTTACTTAACACTTTTATTTCTTGACTCTAAGACAACATAGATAGTATACACCAAAAAGCCAAATGAAATAATGAGTGAATAGTGAATCTCCCTACTGTGGAAACGTTTCTCTTACCAAACTGAAAATCTCATATCACACCATGCAATCACAATTCTATTTTTCTTTAAAAACTAGGAGCTTTCTTGGGAGCAATGTGTGTGTCTTGAAGTATTGAAAATACTTAGCTTATGCCTTATTAATATAAAGATTACAATTTTGGTCAGGTAAAAATAAATTTATGTGGGCATTAATTAAACCTAATCAGTCTGGGGATATAGCTCAATGATAAAGACTTTGCCTATCATGCACAAAATCCTGATTTTAATTTACAGCACCACAGAACACATTGCAGACACACACACACACACACACACACACACACATACATACATGCATACATATACACATTGTATGTGTGTATACTATGTATATAATATATATTATTGTCTGTAATGTATTATATAGCCTAATGCCCTAAACATATGATATTCAGATATATGCCATATATTGTCAAATGTACATATTACAGTTTATCCAACTAATTTAATAATAGATTAATTGCTAAAACTTCATAAAAACTAATAATTTCTAGGGGAATAACTCTAGGAAGCCATGAGCCATCATAAAGCCTGGCACTTTTAGAGTCTCCTTAGTATCACGTAGTTAATCTAGATGCTACTCATGATACTGTAAGCCTTCTTGATTTTTTTCTTTGAATATAGGCTCACTATCTCTTTAAGGTGCTGCTGAATGTAGCCATTGTAAATAATGTAGTTAAAACAACAACAAAAAATGACAGTAACACTTTTTGAAAATACCTAATGTTTTCATAAGAATAAAAAAAAAAAATCACTCTTAATCTGATTCTGTTACCTTCTCCATTTCTCTGCTAATTAAATCAAAAAAGTGTCTGCTTTATGAAACAACTGTTTTTATTGAGGACACAGTGCAAGGAGTCCTGCAAGTGAGAGCGAGCTTTCTCTAGGCACATTATGTCAAGTTCACTGACTCCTAACGTCAAGAACTAAAAGAAGGCCAAAGTGCAAGACAACCACTTATGACTGTAAGTATCACAGCATGTAATAAAAGCCACAGAGCTACCGTTTATTGGATTTGAGAAGGGCATTCTGAGGCCCACTCAAGGCTAAGTGCCTAAGTGTATCACAGGCAAGGCTTTCAACTTATCTGTACCTTTTAAGAACATTTTTGCAGAGCAGGTGACATCTTTGGAAAACAGAAACACACACACACACACACACACACACACACACACACACACCTCTTTTCCATTTGGCTTCACTTTTAAAATACTATAAAACATATTTTACAAAATAATAACATCACAGAGACACTTTCTCAACAGCTGTTGAAAATGAGAGGGCTAGTGGAGCAAGTCTTTGGTCTTCAACCACATTCCAGGTAAGAAAAAACAGACATAAGTGTACACACACCAAGGACACAATTAAAACTCACCAGCACAGTTCTCCCACAGATTCAAATATATGAATGTCATTTTCCCTGGATGGTGATGCTGTTTTGGAACATTGTAGAACATTTAGGAGGTAAAGCCTAGCTTAAAGAAGTGGGTTGTTGGTTGTGGGTGGGGTGATATTAATATTTTATATCCCAGCCCCACTTCCTGTCCTTTCTCTTCTTCCTAGTCTGCTGAGATGTGAGACAGCAGTTATCCTGGTGCTTCTCTAGCTGAAAAGCCACCTGGTGCCATGCATTACCTGGTGCTTTCTTTCCAATATATATGCTCACACCATGAGTCAAAATAATCTTCTTGTCCCTTAAGTTGCTATTTGTCGGATATTTGGTCACAGCAACATGAAATTAACAGACATCTAGCAGAGCACTGTTTCCCACAAGTTCATGTCCCCAAAAGCATGCCGGCCTCTCACTGAGCCCCACCTCCTAAAGTTTCCACTGCCTTCCCTTAGTCCTACACAGGGGGTGAACCATCAGCACGTGGGCCTTCGAATGACATTTCAGATCCAAGCTCCAATAGATCCTCTTATTAAATTTTTAATTCAAATTTTGCCTAGTAAATACATAACTAGAGCTATGGGAAAGGGTGGCCTAGCCAAGCACTCCTCCCTCACCCAGCAAAATACTGAATAATACTTAAAACACAGATTAAAGAGTAAGAAAGACAAAAAGAGCAGTAGTCAATCTACTTCACAGTAATACAGCTCCAGTCATTCCCGGGGCACCAGGGCTTCCTGTGAAGGTCTGCAAAGAACACAGCTGCTCTCACATCAAGGGTCAGCTGGCATCTGGCAGTAACAGTGTGCTTATAATCACGCTTGGGGGAAATTTCTAAAGTATTTGAAATCCTATGTTGCTATCTTGGGACAAGTGAAAATTTGAATAATTATTAAAATGCCCTATATTTACCTATAACTCAGGGAGGCCTTTGTAAATTCAGAATCTAGAGAGTGAGCCACTATGTAATATGTATCCTTTGTAATACATAAAAGTGAAAATGACCATCAAATACAAGTATATTGGGAACTACAACCCACATGATTGAGTTCAGCTTGCATTTTAACAAAATTTATTGCCTGTAAACTACATACAGAATATTATACCTAGGGCTTGGGGACTAAACAGTTTCAAACATAGTTGTTCTATATGTTGAACATGATATATTTTTTAATATACATTTGCTTACATTCATATGTCAGAATATCCCCTCTAACCTTCTCAGATTAGATGAATTGCATTTCTAGTAATTGTAGAAATGGCAAGTCTAGGCACTCAGCTCATTGCCATCACTAAATCAGTCACCTTAAAGCCTGTAAGTTTCAAACAAAACTGTGATCAAGCATTTATGCACTTTGCTGTAAAGCAAAAGAAATGGAGTCACCTTTGAGTCAGAGGCTGACAGTTCAGTGTGATGTATAAATTTCAAGTTATTGATTTTAAGTTTAACTACCTACATTCCCCTAGTAACCCACAACATAAGAAATGACATCTGACATTCAGGGGCAAGACCAAAGAAATAGAACACTCCAACAATCTTACATCCTTGATTGGGGTGAATGGAATGAGGCACCTCCACAGCCTCAAGGGCACAGATACATCAAAACATGTCAGTCCAGTATCTAATCCTTAACCAAACTCTCTGAATCATAAGAAGGAGGCAAGCCTCTTCTGCTAATCTCTACCCAACACAGCACTATACTCAGGGTTCCATCTTTAGTTAATGGTTTTTTTCTGTTGTGAAAATTTCCTCCCCTGGGGGAGATAAAAACAACATTTACTTCCTCCTCATTAGGTCCTAATCACAAACCAAAATTCACTCTGGACAATCAAAGAGTTTATTAGGCTGAGGTGAAATGTATTCACCCAACATGTATGATGGATTCCCTTTAGCTACATGGTTGGAACCCCCCTCTTTAACTTGGATCATCATATATGCTTTAGGCCCTCCCAAAGATCCTCCCAGAACGCCATATTTAATTAAAGCACAATTGATTACAGATGGCTGAAGAACTGGATTGGCTAGATCCTCAGGTGAGGGTCCAGTTATCCTCCCCACTCATTCCTTCTATGAGGGAATGTCAACAGTCCACCGGCCAGACAAACTGAAACTGAGGCTTGCAAATAGGTGTAGCTGATTTAATGATGATCATGGCTGCTCTGCTCAGAGGACTTTATCCTATAATGGCAATACTAAAATCATAGACTATTCATCACAAACTATCATTTGCACACCTAGAAACATGTCCAGGGTTAAACATCAAAATAAATATTACAATGGACTTGGGACCCAGTTTTTAATACATGTTGTGTGATACAAAAGGAGAGTTTAAGAATTTGAAAGAACCTCAGTGACCTCATTCTTTGCAAATAAAATCACTGAGATACAAAGAGATCAGTTGGTTTGTTCAAAGTCACAACTCAGGTATGGGTAGAATCAGGATAAGAATGTAGTTCAAGATTCTAGTATTATATTCCTGCTATCAATAATACTGTGTCTTTTCTAAGATAGTTGAATAGGACTTACACAGTTCATGTTAAGAACTGTCATTCACTTTCTACTTCACAGTGGGCATGCCAAATAAGGTCCTGGATACCTGTGTCTAAAGAAAAGGAAATTGGCTACATTCTTTCACTCTAGCAAAGCAAAACTTTCACTACTGGAAGCATATATTTTAAGCAACTGCCTCCACCTGCTTCAGTCTGAGATATTTAATGAAAATGATATCCTACTTCAGTCAGTTGGGACAGGATATCAAAAGGAATGGAAGACAAGCTAATGCACATCCTTCTTTCATCCTTTAAAATATCTATTAAAGCCCTACTATGTGTGAAAAGTCCTTCTGTGTTCAGGTATGCTAAATCTATAATGTACACGACTCAATAATGAAAAGGTGACCTCAAGTCTTCTCACTGTGCCTATAAAATTTAATAATTGGGAGGCTAACACCAAGCATCATTTATTGCTGCTTTAAATGAAATAGATCACAGTTAATAAAAAGCCTGCAAATTAAAGTAACCCAGCAGTCTTAACTAGCAATTAAAATGACATTTTTTTTTCTATAAAAGGTGAAACCATATGCTGGAGCAGATTTTTTGTCACATACAAGATAAATGAGCAGTTTTGCTCAGTGGGGAATAATTCTGGTTCATGCTGAAGGATCAGTTTCAGTATCAAAATCTCATTCTCTCAATGTCAAGATCCTTGATACCAATTAGCTGAGGACACCTGAGCTTAAGAGCTTCCTTGTAAATACACAGGGATAAGCATGTGTTCTTCCCTTTTGTCCCACATGCCCAGGGTAGAAACAGGAGACTGAGCATCCAGTTCCATCATAGTCATATTCAGAACCTACATTTTATCAAAACCTAAGCTCAATGTTACCTCTTTTGCCTGCATTTAAAGCTGCTAGAGAGGATGTTGGCTCAGGGAGAGAGATAGGAAAGAAAATTCATGGTTGAAACTAATCTTGAGCAACATCCATCTTACTATACCAGAGGATCCCTAGAAGCAGTGGAAAGGATAGAAAGTAAGTTCCGCTCATCTTCAAGGAGGGAAGGAAGTAGTAGCTCAAATAAATGCAATAGCATTCAACACCTGCAGTTTCCACTATTTAGAACACTAACATGAATCTTAAAAGGTTAACTGGACTAAACATTGCTGGTGTGTGTGTGTGTGTGTGTGTGTGTGTGTGTGTGTGTGTGTGTGTACTTATTGTATATAGTTTTTCTTATATTAGTTATAACCTTCTTTTATTATTTTAGACAAAAAAGGGGAAATGTGGTGATATATTGTGTACCCTAATAAAGCTTAGCTGGGGATCAGATGGCAGAGCCAGCCACTGAATTAGACATAGAGGTCAGACAGTGGTGGCACACACCTTTAATCCTATCACTAAGGAGGCAGAGATCAGTCTGGATCTCTGTAAATTCAAGGCCACACTGGGCTACATGAGAGAAACAGAACCAGGCACATGCCTTTAATCTTAGGAAGTAATATGGCAGGACACAGAAAGGTATATAAGGCATGAGGAAACAGGAGCTCTCTTGAGGCTGAGGATTTTGTGGAGGTAAACTAGTGGCTGGCTGTTCTGCTTCTCTGATCTTTCAACTTCCACCACAATATCTGGCTCTGGTTTTTTTATTATTATTATTATATGACCTTTTAAGGTTTGTGTTACAGAACACCTTTTCCCAAGAGCCTTGATGTGAGTGTTTCCACTTCACTGGGTAGAAAAGGCAGTGGAGAGTGTAGAATGGCACGCCTAATGGAAAAGCAGAAAATGATTACTGGTGACAAAAGGCACAAAGAGAAAATAGGCAGAAAAAAAAGATAAAGTATGTAGAATAATAAATAAGATATATTAAAGAAAGACAATGGATAAGTAGGTAGATGAAATAGAGAGATAATAGATAGACTGACAGAAAGATAGCAGATAGATAATAGATAAATAAAGGCAGATGATAGGTAAAAGATAGATGATAGACAAATAGATGCTAGATGATAGAAAGATAATAGATGATGAAGACAGATAATAATAAATGATAGACAAAGATGATAAATGATAGATGATAGATAACAGATGATGATGGCATAGATAGATAGATAGATAGATAGATAGATAGATAGATAGATGAGAGATAATGGATAGATAATATGTACATCAGTAAATAGAGAGAGATAATAGAGGGAGACATGAAATTGAGTAGGTATGTTATTTGTTTTTTGGCTCTTTTGGGGGGCCACCCAGCTCCCAAATGAATCACATGTGGAGGTTTATTCTTACTTATAAATGCCCAGCCTTAGCTTGGCTTAATTTTTAGCCAGCTTTCCTTAAATTAACCCATCTATCTTTTGTCTCTGGGCTTTTCCCATTCTCTTATGTAAATCTCACTCTTACTCCAAGGCTTGCTGTATAGCTGGGTAGCTGGCCCCTAGAGTCTTCTTCTTTCTCTGGCTACTAGCTCTCTTTTTCCAGATTTCTACTTCTATATATTCTCTCTGACTGCCAGTCCTACCTATCCTTTCTCCTACTTTGCTACTGTCCAGTTCTTTAATACATCATCAGATATTTTAAACAGGGACAGTAGCACGGTTTCACAGAGTTAAACAAATGCAACATAAACAAAAGTAACACACCTTAAAATAGTCTACTACATAGGTATTGAGGTAGGGAGGATCTGGAAGAAATTGTAGGGAAGATAAAAAACATGATTAAAATATATTACATGAAAATTTTAATTTAAAAGTACATAAAGGGAAAACAAGTAATTGACTCCCAAACTCTTCTATCAACAGCAAAAGAGAAGCACATTTGTGTGTAATATTTCATTCTACCTCAACTCTTCACATTCTGCACGCTTCCCATACCCCATCTTCTTGACATTTTGTTTCATATTGATTACATAGAAATTGTCCAGTATAGGTCAAGGCTGCAGACACTGGTTGAGATGTTCAGGACCTGAAATTCAATGGTTTAATACCTTGGATGCTGTTCATACTTCCAATCTGAAGACCACCCTCAGCTATCAACAAGCTCCACAATTTTCTCCACTGTTAGAACACATTAACTCTATTAGACCTAAGAAGACATTTAGCATTGTTCTCTGGACATTAAGAACATTTTAGAGAGGCTAGAAGGTGGCTTAGCAGTTAAGAGCACTTGTTGCTTTTCCAGAGAATCTAGATTTAATTACCAGCACCCACATGGTGGCTCACAACCATCTGTAACTCCAGTTCTAAGGATGGCAGACAGAACACCAGTACACATAAAATAAAAATTTTAAAAGAAACATTTCATCCCAGTTGTGATGGCACATGCCTGTAATCCCAGCACTCGGGAGGCAGAGGCAGGTGGATCTCTGTGAGTTCAAGGCCAGCCTGGTCTACAGAGCTAGTCCAGGACAGGCTCCAAAGCTACAGAGAAATCCTGTCTTGAAAAAAAAAAGAAAGAAAGAAAGAAGCATTTCATATAAACAAAAATAAACATTACCTGGACACAGGAGGTTTGGACTATGTGTATGTTTCTAAGGATGTGGTTTCTGTAAGCAATAAAACACCCTCCATCATCCTCTTCAAATTACCAAAATGGAGCTTTATATTACTAAAAGCAAGAGCAGCCATGTAAAGAGTCCACATCATCTTGATACAATTCACACATATTTACTTCTTCATGGTCTTTCATCTATTTTATTTTCTCTTGGAGATTATTTAGGTCACTTTTTAAATGGATTTCATTGTTTCTAAGGCAGCTGCTCAGTATAAAAATGTTCACATCAGATAGATTCTTGCTTCAGCATTGCACTATTTTCAAACTGGCAGACACTGAAATTGGTATGCAGATATTACACCCCAAACATTAATGTAGTATTATGTGGAAGGTTGATTGATTAATAAATGCATAAGCCAGGAAGCCTAATTTAGCTCTTAATTTACTTTTTTATTTCACAGAAAAAAGGAAAATTAATCTAGAAGTGTTGATTGATTGAGGGTTTTAGTCACGTCTAGACAGCAATGGAAAATGACCATGATCCTGGGACTTTGCAAACTGCATCATTTGCAAAATAAACCTGATCAAGAAATTTCATCATAGAATGATTGATGGTCAAAAATGAATAGCTGCAGGAATCATGAAGGAGAAGAATATATAATCATCAGAGGAAGCCACTTACCATGCAGGATGGATAGAACAAAAAGAATTGGTAAATATTTTCAGCTTAAAGGTAGAGACAAATAAAAAAATACAACTGAAATCTTAGAAATTAGTGACATTACAGCACTCCAGTAGGCTAGCAAATTAGAATCAGTGCATTGCACTATTAAGAAAATGAAACTATAAGTGTGATTTAGTTGTTGTGGGACTACACACACACTGTATGATGGAAAAAACCAGCTTAGACTCCTGCTATGATTAATAGGTCACTTTCACAGCTAAACGGTCTACATCCAGACTTGGATGGTGATTTGTTTGTTTGGTTTGTTTGGATTTGGGTTTTTATTTTATGTGAGTGAGTGTGTGTGTGTGTGTGTGTGTGTGTGTGTGTGTGTGTGTGTGTATGTGTATGTGTGTGTGTGTGTAGGAATGTATGTATGTATGTAAAAACAAGTCACATATACTTTTATCTTTTTGAAGAGTAACAAACTGAGTGAGGCAATTTTGGTTAAATTAGATCCATATCTCCTTCCCAAGAGTGTGTTTCTCCTTTCCAGCTCATAGGTACACAAGGACAATCAAGGTTAAGTTCTGAGCTGTCAGCCTCAGAAAGCCTACATGGGAATTGTACTGGCTAATTTTATGTCAACTTGAGGCAAGCTAGAGTCATCTGAGAGGAAAAAACTCCAACTGAGAAAAATACCTCTGTAAGACTTGGCTGTAGGCAAGCCTCTAGAGCATTTTCTAAGTGATTTATATAAGAGAGCTATGGGTAGTGTTCTTGGGTTCTAGAAGAAAGCAAGCCAATAAAAACCACTCTTCCTTAACTTCTGCATTTATCTCCTGTATTCAGGTTCCTGCCCTGTTTGAGCTCCTGCCTTGACTTCTTTCACTGATGGACTATAGATACAGAAGTGTACGCCAAAAATAACCTTCCTCTTCAAGTTGCTTTTCATCATGGTGTTTTATCACAGCAACAGTAATTCTAACTAAGACAGGAGTCAATTCTGTGTGTACTGTGTCCATGGAAGGGAAGTGTGGCACCATTTGAGGACTTGCTTTAAGAATACTACTCCACTGGATTTTTGTATATGCATGTGTATGTGTGTGTTTATTTGGAGTGCACATATTTCAGGGGACAAGTGTATATATATATATATATATATATATATATATATATATATATATATATATGTCTTAGTGTTCTATTGCTGTGAAGGATACCATGACCACAATAACTCATGAAATAAAGCCTTAAACCATGGCTTGCTTATAGTTTCCAAGGTTTAGTCCATTTTCATTATGTTGGAGAGCAAGGCAGGATGCAAGAAAACATGGTGATGGAGAAGTAGCTGAGAGTTCTACATCTGAATCTGTAGGCAGCAGGAAAAGAAAGATACTGGGATTGCCTTGGGCTTTTGAAAGCTCAAAGCCCACCCCCAATGACACACTTCCTCCAACAAGGCCACATCTTCTAATCTGTCTCAAATAGTGCCACTCCCAGGCCAAGCACTCAAATTTATGAACCTATGGGGCCATTCTCATTCAAACCAGCACAGTGCAAATGTGAAAAACAAGGGTCAATTTCAAGTGTTCATTGGCTCCATTCATCTTAATTATTTGAAAGTCTCTCCGAGGCCTAAAGCTGACCAGTTTGGTAAGGCTGTCTTGTCAGTGAATTCCAGGCATCTATCTAGCTGGCTCCATCTCCCAGCCTTGGAGTCACATGTGCATGCCTCCATCTTTTTTGACATAAATTTCAGGGACTGAACTGGCGTCTGTAGCTGAAGTGTTTTTGGTCCTGCCCAGTCCCACAGACCCCACAGCTGCTTACAAAATAATCACTCAGATTAATTTAAACTGCTTGGCCATTAGCTCAGGCCTACCACTGACTAGCTCTGACATTTAAACTCAGCCCATTTCTGTTAATCTATTTGCCACATGTTCTGTGACTTTACCTGTGTGTCATTACATTCTGCTCCCTGGATGACAGGCTAATGTCTGACTCAGCCCTCTTCTTCCCAGAATTTTCCTTGTCTGTTTATCTCCACCTATAGTTTCTGCCTAGCTACTGGCCAATCAGCTTTTCATTTATCAACCAATCAGAGCATCATGTTCACAGCATACAGAACGAGATCCACAGCACTTCCCCCTTTCTTTTTTTCATCCTCATGCTTGGAAGACTAGTACTTTACCAACTGAGCAACCTTCCAAGACCCTCCTCCACCTTTCATTAACTCAATTTATTCATTGAGATTAAGGATGTTAAGGAGATTAATCAATGCCACAATAGCTTCCAAATGTCAGAATTCCGTTAATGTGAAGAGCAAAGTATAATTTTCCTGTTGCCTACACAGAATGGCCTAAAGAACTTGTTCAAAGCAGTAATTTTATCTACACAAGGAGTTTCTGATTCAGCAATCACATTTGCTTCTTACTGATGCTAAGAGTAATTACCACAAATTTAGTAGCTTGAACTAATGCAAATTTGTGACCTGAATGTTCTGTTGGCCAGAAGTCCTTAGCCCAACTTAAACCACAATTTAGAGTCTCATATATTTGAAAATGAGGCATGATAGGGTTGTGTTTGTTCTAACAGATCTGGAAAGGAATGAGCTCCCATGCTCAAATAGGCTGTTGCCCAAATTCAGTTCCCTGTGGTTGCAACACTGGGGTGCCTGCTTGTTAGCTGGCTACACTTTGTGATTAGACATGGTTCCTAGAGGATGCCCACATTTTTTCTCTTCCATCACAGGTGACTCCCATAGAAATACAGGTTCCTGTCACATTTTTAAACCCTTCCACTTTTCCTTCTGTGGCATCTTTCAGAATCCAGACAGGGAATGTTTAAACATTTAAGGACTTCTTGTGACTTAATTCGACCTGCCAGATAATCAGGAATGATTTTACTATCTTAGTAGTTCATAAACATTCTTTATCTGCCCAGAAAATTGTGCATTGGAGTTTGCATATCTTTCAAGGACTGTCCTCACTACTATATCTAGACTGCTCTGAGACAGCACTGGGACTTGAGCTTTGTGAGTGGTTTTTTATGTGGATAATCCAAAGACCACATTTTTGAGACTACCTGCTCTAGCTTAAAATATGGGACAGAGCACCAGCTTCACCTAGAAGCTTCTTAGAAGTACAGATATTTGCTGCATCGCAGTGCTAGGGGGAAATGGTTTAGTTTAGAAAGCTCTCCAGGCAACTTGTGTATACATTCATGTTTGAGAAACATCTCAACAGTAAGTAAAACATGTAGAAGACACTAGTGCTTTCTTTGTTCATACTCAAAACTATCAGAAAAATCAATGTGTTACCTTTGTCTAGATCGAGGTCTTTATTTTTCTTGGCAAAAGTATAGAGAAATCTACAAAGCTGTGCTTATCTGTAAAGATGTTTTGTCTTCTTCTCCCAGTGGCTTCAATTCAGCTACCCTCATTCCTCATTATAATACAAAAATGGGTTAAACATATTTGCAAACTGATCCATGGGGGTGATTGGCAACTTTAAATAAAGACAGAGTGAAATTTATTATTCACTGGACTGCCTTGATAAGGAATCCCTTCTTGGTAATGTCCAGGTTGGATACAGACTAATTAGATTATAAGTGCCATCTCTGTGGATTCTAGAAATATCTGCAGTACTGGCATCATCCATGGCCAGGAAAGAGTGAGAAAAATCAGGTGCCTTGCATTCATGTCAGTATTACTAAGATTTCCTCAGTTTGGGTAAGAGAATAACACAACCGAAGAGCCCCAGAGGATGATAAAATATCATTAACCTTTTTATTGAGGATGTTGCTGGTTTTCTGCAGGAAAGTGACCACAGTTAAAATGGACTGAAGAAGTCAGCAGGTGATAATGACCCAGCTAGTTTCTCTCACTACTCCTAGAATTCTCTACTGGAATTCTTGAAGCCAAATAACCATTAGATATCCAAAGTAAAGTAGGATACAATTCCGAAAGTAAGCATCAAGTGAAAATCAATTCTTTTAAACTCCCCTGCTTTCTATTAGCATACAGTGAATAAATGAGAACAAAAGACAACAGAACGGTTGTGAGGAATCAGGAAGACATCAAGAGTGTAGATGAAAGGAAAAAAAGCTCAGTCAGTAAAGTGCTTGCCTCACAAGCATGATGACCTGAGTATGAACTCCGAAACTCATGTGTGTAACATGAATCTTAAATGGTATTCTTAATAAAAACACTCAGGAGCAAGGTATTGGAGTGAATGCTGAAAGATCAGAGAAGCACAATAAGCCACAGCTAACCTCACCTTGCCAGCTTCTCAGCCAATCCTGTTAACTCAAACTGGAAACCTCTGAGTCCTCATCCAAATGGATCTCAGCTGAACTGCTGCTAAAAGCCTAGAATCTTTTTTTTCTTTTTTATTTAATTTATTGAGCAGTCCTCTACTTGGAATTCATACAGTTATTTTCCCTTTATCTTTTTTATATATTTTTATTATTATATTTGTGTTTTAATTTTACACATCAGCCATGGGTTCCCCTGTCCTCTCCCCTCCCGCACCCACCCCCACCTTCCCCACCTTCCCTCCCCTCTATTCCCATCTCTTCCAGGGCCAACACTCCCCTGGGGATTCATTTAAACCTGGTGGATTCAGTACAGGCAGGTCCAGTTCCCTCCTTCCAGGCTGAGCAAAGTGTCCCTGTGTAAGCCCAAGGTTCCAAACAGCCAGCTCAGGCACTAAGGACAGGTCTGGGTCCCACTGCCTGGATACCTCCCAAACAGTTCAAGCTATTCAATTGTCTCACTTATCCAGAGGGCCTGATCCAGCTGGGGGCTCCACAGCCTTTGGTTCATAATTCATGTGCTTCCATTCGTTTGGCTATTTGTCCCTTTGCCTTTTCCAATCTTGGGCTCAACAATTCACGCTGGTACAGTCCCTCCTCTTTCTCGACAGTTGGACTCCTGGAGCTCCACCTGGGGCCTGGCTGAGGATCTCTGCATCCACTTCCATCAGTTATTGGATGAGAGTTCCAAGACGACTGGTAGGGTGTTTAGTCATCTGATCACCAGACTAGGTCAGATCAGGCTTTCTCTCAACCATTGCCAGCAGTCTACAGAGGATGTATCATTGTGGATTTAAGGGGACCTCTCCAGCACTCTGCCTATTCCTGTTCTCATGTGGTCTTCATTTATCATGGTCTGTTATTCCTTGTTCTCCCTTTCTGTTCTTGATCCAGCTGGGATCTCCTGCTCCCCTAAGCTTTCTTTCCCTCAAACCTTGCCCTTCATTACTCCCACTGTCGTCCAGGTTGTTCATGTAGATCTCATCCATTTCTCTGTCATTGGGTGTTCCCTGTGTCTTTCCTAGGGTCCTGTTTTCTAGGTGGCCTCCCTGGAGTTGTGTAGCAGTCTAGTCATCTTTGTTTTACATCTAGTATCCTACTATGAGTGAGTATATACCATGTTTGTCCTTCTGAGTCTGGGTTACCTCACTCAGGGTGATTTTTTTCTAGATCCATCCATTTGCCTGCAAACCTCATGATGTCCTTGTTTTTCTCTGCTGAGTAGTACTCCATTGTGTATATGTACCATACTTTCTTTATCCATTCTTCAGTTGAAAGGCATCTAGGTTGTTTCCAGGTTCTGGCTATTACAAACAATGCTGCTATGAACATAGCTGAGCAAATGCCCTTGAGGTATGACTGAGCATTCCTTGGGTGTATGCCCAAGAGTGCTACAGCTGGGTCATGTGGGAGATGCATTCCCAATTTTCTAAGGAACTACCATATTGATTTCCAATGTGGCTGTACAAGCTTGCATTCCTACCAGCAGTGGAGGAGAGTTCCCTTTGCTCCACATCGTCTCCAGCCTAAGCTGTTTTGTGTTTTTGATCTTAGCCATTCTGACAGGTGTGAGGTGGTATCTCAGAGTCATTTTGATTTGCATTTCCCAGATAATTTGGGATGTTGAGCAATTCCTTAAATGTCTTTCAGCCATTTGAACTTCCTCTGTTGAGAATTCTCTGTTTAGTTCTATAGCCCATTTCTTAATTGGACTGTTGGGCATTTTGATGTCTAATTTCTTGAGTTCTTTATATATTCTGGATATCAGCCCTCTGTCAGATGTGGGGTTGGTGAAGACCTTTTCCCATTCTTTAGGCTGTTGCTTTGTCTTGTTGACCATGTCCTTTGCTCTACAAAAGCTTCTCAGTTTCAACAGGTCCCATTGATTCATTGTTTCTTTCACTGTCTGTGCTACTGGTGTTATATTTACAAAGTGATCTCCTATGCCAATGTGTTCAAGAGTACTTCCTACTCTCTCTTCTATCAGGTTCAGAGTAACTGGATTTATGTTGAGGTCTTTGATCCACTTGGACTTAAGTTTTGTGCACAGTGACAGATATGGATCTATTTGCAGCCTTCTACATATTGACATCCAGTTATGCCAGCACCATTTGTTGAAGGTGTACATTTTTGGCTTCTTTGTCAAAAATTGTATGTTCATAGGTGTGCGGGTTAATGTCAGGGTCTTCAATTCGGTTCCATTGGTCCACATGTTGGATTTTATGCCATTACCAAGCTGTTTTTATTATGGTAGCTCTATAATATATATATATATATATATATATATATATATATATATATATATATATATATATATATATATATACGTATATATGTATATATATACATATATATGTATATATATATATATATATATACATATATATATATTTATATATAGTGGCTTGAGGTCAGGGATCGTGATGCCTCCAGAGGTTGTTTTATTTTACAAGATTCTTTTGAAAAGCCTAGAATCTTAAAAAGCCTCTATTTCCTGGTCTTCATGCCTTATATACCTTTCTGCTTCCTGCCCTCACTTCCTGGGATTAAAGGCATGTATCTTTCCCAAGCAAAGACATGAGATCTCAAGTGGTGGGATTAAAGGCATGTGCCACCACACCTGGCTCTGTTCCTAGTGTGACCTTGAAGCCAGAGATCCAGACGGATCTGTGCCTCCCAAGTGATAGGATTAAGGGTGTGTGCCACCATTTTCTGGCCTCTATGTCTATCTAGCGACTGTTCTGTTCTCTGACCCTAGATAAATTTATTAGGGTGCACAATATATCAACCACACATGTGAAATTACTGGGCATGGGGTGTGCATTTGAAATCTCAGCACTGGGGAGGCAGAAGCAGGCAGATTCTTAAAGCAAACTGGCCAGCCAACCCAGCCTAATTGTTGAACTCCAGGCAGATGGCATTTCTTAACATGATAACTGAGGTTGTCTTCTGGTGTGTGTGTGTGTGTGTGTGTGTGTGTGTGTGTGTGTGTGTGTCTGTGTGTGCACGCACAACAGTGAAATAAAGTGCTATTAAGACAAACCAGACAGACCCTTATCTTTCTTCATACATACACGCATGCACACACACACACATGCTCAAGTACACAGGCATAGTTATTCTATTGCTTCTTTTTCAGTGTACAGAGCTCCCTGCAAGTGATAAAATAATCCTATAAATCATCTCCTACTCCTAAAACATTCTCTCAACCCATTGTAGCTGTTCTTTGAAAAGGGAGATGTTAGAACTGTTTCCAATCCTTTAAGCCATTACTAAATTCTCATTAATAAGCTCGGCATGGATTGATAGAGGGTGTCAACAGCCCCGAAAAGTTTATAATGGACCTGAAAATACAGGCAAATTATATCAGTAAAGCTGATAAATCAACAGCCATTCTGGCAAGACGTGGAACCACAGCCAAAAAGATGAAGCCACCCAAGATACTTTGCAGACAAAAACAATTCCCATAGCTACTGTGAGTTCATGAGTATGTTTACCACGTCATATGCCAAAGAACAGTTATGATTACCTGCACAAGATCAAGCCAACCAAATTCTAGCAAAGATTGGAAAGATTATCTCCAGGCCCACCCCTTACTTAGTGGCTGATGATTGATAGTTGTTGGGAGAGGGAAAACACTTTTGTCCACTGGTAGGTTTCTCATGCTCCAGTGGGTAGTCCCACACCCATGCATGCATGGAAAAATTTAAGTAAACCTAGCAGGTTATTAAAAAAAAAAAAACAGTTGGGAGTAGGACATGCTAGGGTAGATACAGGGGAATTGAAGGGTGGGAAT
The DNA here is from genome assembly GCF_903995425.1 of Onychomys torridus. Classification (NCBI taxonomy): domain Eukaryota; kingdom Metazoa; phylum Chordata; class Mammalia; order Rodentia; family Cricetidae; genus Onychomys; species Onychomys torridus. The sequence goes on along the minus strand of NC_050459.1, from coordinate 2,316,540 downwards.
GAGTATAGATAAGATCATATTCCATGTATGTATAAAGTGCTCAAAAATAAATGATTTTCTAATAATTAGAATTTGCTACCTCTATTTACTGAAACTGCTTCAAGAAGCATTTGCAAAGAAAAAAATTTACTGTTTCCTGAAATTTCAGGTGTCTGTCTTCTAAAACCACCTAGCAAAATAGCCTCACTTTCAACCTGTCATTGACAGGCCAGTATTCTTTTTGATTAATGTTTATTAGAGATAGAAGGAAAATTGTAAAGAGGCCAGACCAAAGGTGAAATCCCTGAGGGGCCACTAGAGCAACACAAAATAACACCCCACTGGGCAGTTGACCCTATGGCAAGTAATCAGGGAATGGCACTTAATGTCCATTTTGATGATGCGTGGAGTAGCTTTTCTTTGGAGCCTGGGAATTATTTGCATTTATTCCAGATTTTACCATTCAGAGCTGCTACTGCTTAGTATGTCTCCTCCAGAGTTCACACATACATAAAGTGTATTACAGCAGAGGACAGCTCTGCAATTTTTTACATGTAAGTCCTCTCCCAAAAAGCATTTTATAATTCTTGTTATGACTATTCTTCCTTCCATCTGCCTCAACTCTCAGTCAATGCAATTCCTCTTCTTTCCTCTTCCCTTCCCAACCAGCTCAGGCCTGGTTCAGCAAGATAGAACAAGATAGGCATATGCAATGAAGAAATAAAAGGGGACCACAGTGGCTGTTCTAGTTTGCTTTCTGTTGCTATGATAAACACCATGACCAAAGGCAATTATGGAAAAAGAGGTTTATTTGACTTACAGATTACAATCTGTCATGAAGGGAAACAGGGAAGGAGCTAAGGCAGAAACAGGTAGGAACTGAATTAGAACCTACAGAGGAATGAAAGAACTGTGCTTATTAGCTTGCTCTCCAGGGTTTGCTGTTTGCTTTCTTATACAATCCACGACCACCTGCCCCAATGTGGTATCACCCACAGTGAGGTGGGACCTTCCCACAGTAATCAATAACATGTCCCCAAAAACTTGTCTAGAGGGCAATCAGATGGCAGCACTTCTTCAACTGAGCTTCCATCTTCCCAAGTGACTCTAGTATTTATCAAGATGGCAAAAACTGACCAGTGCAGTAGCCTATGGTAGTGACCAGAGCCTAAGGAAGAACAGGATGATCACATGGAAGGGTGAGCCAGTGCAAATGTGAGACTAGATGTGAGGAGGTAGTAGCAGATGGCTATTTATTGACAGATCAGTCAAACACAGTCAAACTCAGGCTTAAGGGAGCCTGGTTCCTCTCTGACAAGGCAGCTAAAGATACACAAAAGGAAAAAACTAAAATGAACCAAAAAAATTAGAGTGGAATTGGAAGTATTGATGCTGATTTCTTTGCCATGTAGATGCATATGTGCATGTGTGAATTCATGTGTGTATGTGAAAGCCTTTTCTCTGTGTGTGTTCATATTTAGTATATATGCATACCCATTCTCTGGTTCTTTACATCCATAGGGCAGAGTAACATCCCTGCAACAGTGAGCACAGTCATCACTCAGGTCTGGCCTCTAAATACCATTTTCCACTAAAAGGATCCAGGGATTCCAGAAGAAATGGCTGATGTTTGAACACAGGCCAGGAACTTTCCAGAGCAATGAAATTCTCAAAGAATGATAGGATTGTATCAAAAGAACATAAGTTAAATGAATTCCTGCCATCCAAGTCAGGGATAATTTGAGATTTAAAATAAATTATAATAATTGGCATCATCAAATAAAAAGGAAACTCTAGGACTTCATATTGTTTAAAAGTGTTTTGAAATTCCACTCAAAATAAACAAAGGGCAAAATAATTGTCATGGAGGCCATGGATCATATTAATCAACTGACCAATGTGCATATTACCAGTAATGGAGGAACTACGCATCACTTGCTACCTGATAAGATGCAATGAAACTGACCAATAATCATCCAAAGAATGAAGACTATAAAATTAAAAGGAAATTCTAAAGCATGCATAGCAATAATGTCTCCTTGGTGGTTCCCTAACTGATGGTTATATTGGGAAATGATGGGCATCAAATACACACACACACACACACACACACACACACACACACACACACACACACAAAATAAATTAAATAAATAATAAATGAAAATGTTAAAAAGACTTGAGAAGAGACTAGGTAAATATGATTTAAAAAATTGTATGGAATTCTCAAGTAATTATACTGTCAGTTATAATAATAAGCACTTGGTGTGTTCACATTGCCTTTACCTTTTCTCCGAAACACCTTTCCCATCTAAAACATATCTTTTCACATGAGCCAAGTCATCCAGACTTGTGGGAAACCTTGTCCCTTCCAAATCTTCCTACTGCTTTAGACACTCATATTCTACCTGCCCATCAGATGTACCCTGGTGAATAATTGCACTTAGCAAACAGCTTTCATGTGATATTCCTCTGTTTTTAATTGTTAAAAGGCTTTTTAATAACCAAATTTGGTTCATCACATTCAAACATTCACATCCAGATATGAACTCTCTACTTCTTCATCCTCTTGCCAATATTGTGCTTCCTCTTCCATGCACTGCACTAGAACCAGCAACTGCACCAGCCAGTGGAGTGGGAGCATAAACCTGTTGAAGGGACTCTGGCCAACTCTGGCATAGCAAGCGTGGCCCTGGCAGGCCTTGCCCTTCTCCCCCTTTCCCTATGCTTAATAAAAACCATTAGATTACATTTCTAAAGCTAGCCATCAAGGTCTATTCCCTTATTTGGCCACTTCCTTCTCCTGACTCTGACTACCAAGTTCCAGCTACCAAAGTATTGAAGTCCAGTTATTGACCCCCTTTGGCTCACCCCATTAATATGCCCAATTAAAATGAAACACCTCATCCTAGCCCTGGGTTTACCTCTTTACCTTTATAAACTGCCATTTTCCTGTGTATCACATCTGTCTTTCTATCCAGAGGCAGTCCTTTGTTCATCCAGGACAAATATCCCTGGTGCCTCTCCCTTGTTCCCTTCCCCGTCTCCCTCATCCTCTATCTCCTGTCTTTGTCTCATTACCTGCCCTTTGCTCCTCTAGTACAAATCTCCTTTGTACTGGGAACTTTATCTTGGGGGTCTTGAACTGATATCTATGTCTTACACCTGTAAGCTAACAAACCATCATCATCCACTCTCTACAAAGTCTTAGCCATTTCTGTCCTGTAGATTAACATTGTGTTTAAAGCTAAGCTTCCTGAATTCAAATTTTATCTCCAGAATTTACCAGCTGGATGACTATAGACAGTTACTTTATCTCTGCTTCAGATCCCCCATCTGGGGAAAATAGGGTAACAGGAACAATTGCTAACTCATGGAGTGTTAGAGGATCACACCTGCCACCCAGCAAGCACTTCACAGTGTCTTCCTTTTCTTTCTATATCTACCTGCTGCTACCCTGGATCAAGCCCTCATGTTCACACTTAAGTTCAACTGTTATCATCTAGTGTTAGCACCTGTAATCTATCCTCCTTTGGGTGCCAGAGCACACATGTGAATGGAAATGCTAGCATCATACCCCTCTAAATCCCCTTCCCTTTTGCTATCCTATTATTCTGTGTGGACTGGTAACAAGTTCACCTACTAATTATATAACAATATATATTTGTGAAACCGCTCAAAATGTAATTTTCAGAAAAATAAAACAAAGGCATGCAGTATGCAAAACCTAACTTTTCAAATGACATCAAAGGGAAATTACTCAAATTGCTTTAAAAGGCTCTAAATTTCTGTTCTCATCTCTTCTGGATCAAGATTGCTCAGTCAACAGCCAGCACCTGAGAAGCAGTGTGAGTTGTCCTCTGCACCCTGCAGTCTGGCTGGTTTCAGGTCAACTCTGATCCTCCAGTCTCCCCGCTTCCATTGCATATACATTATTTTATTTACAGAGTTTCCCTACAACCTACACTAATGTGATTTCTATCTCTTCCTTTCTCTCTTCATATTTTTGTGACAAGAAAACTTCCAAGTATCTTTTAAAACCTTATCTCGATGAGTATGGCCATGTCATGTGTGTTATTTGTCATATGGCTAATTGTTGTCCTCTTTCTTCCAGACTACGTGCTTTTCCTGTGCCTGTGTAGCTACTGCTGTTCATCTACCACAGGGAAATAGCTTTCTGAGTAGCAGAAGGCCCATGGGATCTTCAGGGAAATTGTTTGCTCCATCCACTTATCCTGTCTCCTAGCAAGATAGTGAAGACTGATGAAATATGGAAGAACACTCATGTATCTCAAAGGATTTGGCAAACACCTACTCTATCTGGTACTCATCAGTTGCAATGAAGATGACAAAGGCATGTGTTCTCCAGAGATGCAGGTCCCAGTGTTTTCCATAGAAAATCATCACAAATGTGCATGTGGCTGTGTGACAACACTCTAGTCAGTGACCAACATTTGTTCTTGGGAGATATTTCTCCAAGATTCTTTCTCATTTTTTTTATATTTTTCTGAGTAGAGGCAAATACAACCTTTCTTCTCTTTCTACAATATTTGAACAATTGAATATTACCAGTGATGGTTTTTGAATCAGAAGGCAAAAATCTGTACAGTATCATGAGTTTGTGGTCTCCCTGTTAGGGCAAAGACAGGGAGGTTTGCTAATAGTGTATATAGTTCACTATAAAAGACTGAGGATTCCTAAAAACAGAGTCCCCCACCTTCACATAAAGTATTGAAGATTCCATATTGCTCCAAAGGGACCTAGGTGAGAAAAGGACCATTTAGAAGCATGAAGCACAAGCTATTTGATATGCAGAAGCTAATAAAATTCTTTGACTCTTATCCAGGAATATATCTTTTTCCAGAATCCATGAATCTGACAGGCTACTGTGTTGGCTTGGATGCAAGGTGAGGTCTCACAACACTCATAGTTGTAGAAATTTCTCTGAGATCAAGGAACTATTACATAAGTCTCACACACTTGATCTAGGACACACAGACTTTATGTAGGTCAGAGATAAACACTTTCTAGAAAACAAAGAGAGGAGATTGGAATGACTCCATTAGTAAAGTGTTTGTTGTGCAAGCATAAAGATTTGTGTTCAGTCCCCAGAACCAACATAAAAATGTTGGCACAGGGGTTTCTACTTGCAATCCATCCTAGTCCTAGGGAGGCAGATCCTTGAGGCTCATTAGACAGCTGTACAGGCCTACTTCATGAACACCAGGCCAATGAGATCCTGTAGACAGTTTTTGAGGAACACAACACCCTAACTTGCCCTGTAGTCTTCACATGCATACACATAACCATACACAAAAATGCACATAATGTTCCTGTGTGCATTCGCAGGTGCACACACACATACACCCACACCAAAGTGGAGAACACATAGAAGGGGAAGGAAGCACCAGTGCATAATACATGTAGGAATGCTCCAGTAAAGTCAATCACCATTTGTGTTTGTTTTAGTTTCTTTTTATTTTGTTTCATTGCTGTCATGGGACTAATTCAATATGTTCAAGTTGATCTGAAGGAACAGTATGAGCAAAAAAATCTGACAGTAGTCACCATCATCCTGAATTAACTAAAGCAGTGCTTCCCTGATGGATGTCTCAGAAAAACCATGAGGTTTTCTTTGTAGACTACTGCTAATAGGTTTACCCAAATCATTAGGCTTACCTTGAATAATTAAGTTAGCTTGTTGACTGCAAGAAAGGCTCGATACTTTTTTCTTTGTATCTAAGTCCTTATGGATACTTTAATATTTCAATTAATATTTTGAATCACCTAATTGGGAAACTGAGCATCCAGCCTAGCCGAGCTAATCTGATCAGATATCCTCTGTTTGGAAACCCTGATTAGCATTTCCCAGAATGATTGTTCTGCTCCTTCTGATATGAGTAATGTTTGTCTAATCCATTTAAAAATCACTACAGTATTATAAGCAAACAAATGAAATCATAATTGAATCAAATTAATCTTTAGCTGACTTTGCTTAGTAATATGTCTATGGGGTTAAGATTCTTTGGTCCTAGACCTTCAAGCCAGGAGAAATGAAAATAGTATGGATGTTTTTATGCATCTGCTCTCTGTCCCAAGATAATATATCATTCCACCAATTTGAATTTTGAAATTTACATATACATTTCATATGTACTTACTCTGACAAAGAGTGAACTTGGAATTTGTCTATTCTGGGCCAATGAAAGAGTACAGCATACATATTGTTTCAGTGCATAACATGCATACACACAAAGCATAATGTTACATGAATATCATGTACATACTTTCCTCAAATATCCATACAAATTATTTTAGCTCTCAAATAAAAAGAATTAGAAAGCCAAATGAGAGACTCTATAGTCCTCTGGCTTTTGGCAATTTTGTAGATCAAACAAGTGTCCATCAGTGTCATAATCACACATTTATTAACAAAAATATTAATAATTACCTCAATAGCCAGTGTTAGGAAAACTAGAGATCCACATTTGGAAGAATTAAATTAGATACTTAATACTGCTATCACTTCAAAATGGATGAAAGAACTAAACACGCATCCTAAAATTATAAAATAACTAGAAAAAAACAGGACAAGCTCTATGGTACTGGACTAGACAAGTGTTTCTTGAATGAAACTCTAAGAGACAAGCAACAAAAACAAACAGATGAACAGAAATATAACAAACTAAACAGTATCTGAACAGCAAAGGCAACAACTATGCAAAAATGAATGAATAAGACACAGTCAAGAGACAACATGCACATTGAAAGAAATCTTCTGCAAAGTATACACCTGATAAAGTGCTACTAACCAAAATGCATAAAGAACTCACACAATGCAATAACAAGGCTACAATACCTAATTTTAAAATGAGCAAGGTGGCAGGAGAGAGAGCTCAGTCATTAAAGGTGAAGGTTCACAATCAAAATGAGAATGGGATCTGAATAAATATTTCCTTAAAGAAAACATAGAAACAGTAAATAGATGTATTTAAAATAGCAATCAAAACTATACCTCTCATCTAGGAGAGAATAGCTATCATAAGGAGATAAAATATCACAAGTGAGGAGACAGGAAAAAAGAAGCCCTAAACACTGTTGGTAGGAACGTTAATTATTGCAGTCATTCTTGTAAACAGTATGAAGGTTCCACAAAAATGTATGAGCAGACTCCCAGATGTTCCCAAAATCCTTTCCACTAGGTAAATATCAAAAACAATTGGAATCAGTGTGTCAAAGGGATACATGAACCAAATAAGTCAGCAATATTCACAATATCAAAGCCTGAAAGCAACCTGTATCCACCCACTGATTAGTGGATAAATGTAGTAGATATATACAATGAAATACTATTTGGCCATAAAAAATGAAATTGTCATATGCAACAACACAGATACATTATGTTAAGTGAAATAATCCAAATACAGAAAGATGAGTACTGTATATTAGATCTCACTAGTAAGTGGAGTTTCAGACAGTTAAGCTAAAAGAAAATAGGAGCAGAATGCTGGTTACCAGAGATTGGAGCTAGCAGGCAAAGGAAGGATGGAAGGATCAATGGGCACTACAAAAGTAAAATGTTCTGGTTTCTTGTTGTACCTTAGAGTTTTTTAATAATAACCACAGTGTACTCTACAGCATTTGAGAAGACAGATATGTTTAAACTAATTTAAATGTTATACAAAGTGCACACATATATAAGCATTACAAGGGACCTCGTATTATATACAAGTTTCATGACTTAGAAACAATTGAAACTAAATATAAAAGAAAAGTAAATTAATTTTAAAAGCTTGAAAAATATTTTTTTGGTTGTGAGCCTAGCCTTTAACAGCTGAGCCATCTCTCCAGCCCAAAAGCTTGAAAAATATAAATATCATTGTTCTTACAGTTAAAGAAAAGGCTGATATTTTCCATATATCTTTCCATAAGATTCTGTCCTTATCTGCATCCACCTATTGAATGGCAGAGATACTGTGATATCTACCAGTTGGTTTGAGAGAACAGATTATAATACATCACTAGACAAGATTCACCATTTAATTGCTCATAACAGCGTTATCAAACAGGATAACATTCATGGACTCAACAAAATAATTTTAACTGTATTTTTAGATTTCTATGAAATTTTCTACCACCAGTCTAGTTAATTCAGATTTATTTTTTAAAATTCATCTGAAATACAGAAAGAGTTAAAAAAAAAAAAAAAGATGTTTAAATGGTTTATTGGAAGCAAGTACCGAATTACTAAAGTCTTAAAGTTTAGCTAAGACTAAGAGGACAGCAAAGCAAGCAGAGAAAATACACACATCTTTGCATTTGAATTAACTAGATAGTTTTTTTTCATTTTTAACTTCTTTATTGACTCTTTGGGAGTTTCACATCCTGCACCCTAATTCTGTTCACCTCCAGGTCCCCATATCCTCCCTTCATCCCTGCCACGCCCCCCTCAAGGAAACAAATTGAAGTAGGCAAGCAAGCAAAGAAAAGCAAAAACAAAAACAAAACCCACTTCAACAGAAAAAATCTCTTTGCTGCTTCTTCCCTGCTTCTCCAACGCCTCTTCATTGTCCTGGTGGCAATGGAGGCTTCAGCTTTGTCCCATCAGTTTTACTGGCAAATGTTTATTGCAATGAGTCATTGGTCTGGTTCAAGGCCTCTGATTTTCTGATACACCATCCTCACTGGACCTCCCTCATTGGAACTCCTCTGGGATATATCCTGTGGCTGCCACAAGTTTTGGAGATCTTCCCTTTACCAGCTCCAGCAGGTCCTAAATGGGGTGGATGCTAGGGTGGGTCAAGTCCAGATGGTAACTAAGCTGGTTATTCCAGGCCTCTGGGACCACCCACCTCAGGCGAGAGGGTAGAGTCAGCTCCCTTACATGCATGTCCTCAGGGTTGGTTTACCTGGCCTGTGGTGGGGGTCGGGGCTATCTCTCCGGCATGCAGGGGCCAGCTCTCTTGCTATAGTGTCCAGCAAGAGGCAAGGCCAGCTCTCCCAGGGCCAGTGAAGGGCGTGGTCAGCTCAGGATGGCCCTCTGATTTCATCTCACATGGTTCCTAAGGTCTCCTAATGTGACACAGGCCAAAAGCATCCCCACAGACCCCAGCTATAGCTGGACCATGGACCCAGACATGGCCCTTGGCAGCAGCTTGGGCTCAATCGACATCCTGACTCTGAGTAGAGAGACTAACCACTCAGGTGGGAATGTTTGCAGCCCTAATCTTGGGCTTCTATATGACCTTTGGTGGCAATGCAGGACCCAGATTTCAGCACAGCCCCCAGCCATGGTAGAACCATGGACCCCAATATGGTCTTTGACAGTGGCCAGGACTGGAGGTCACCACTGCCACAGCAACTATATGACCCTGAGACACCAACCTGGCCCTTGCACATCCTTTGATGGTAACAGGTGCATCAGACATCAGTACAGACCCTGACTGTAGGGCCATGGACCCTGATAGGGCCCTCAGCTGTAGCTCTGGCTCAGATGTCACCATGACATTGATAGCAGTGCAGGCCACTCAGATCTGAATACATCCTGGCCATCAGACACAAATCTGGACTCAGGTGGCTGATCTGACCCTGGGCATCCTCATGGCACTTGGTGGCAACAAGAGCCATATACATCAATCTGGTAACTGGTTGCTATAGAGCCACGGACCCAGACATGGCCCTTAGCAGCAGCCTGGACCAGATGACACCATGGTCTCGGGTGGCAGTGCAGTCCACCCGATAGTTTTTCTTTATTAAAGTCATAGTTAGAGCTTTATATTATTTATTTCCTTCAAATTTAGCTTCCTATAGAAAGCACTGCTTATTTCATGTAATCATCTGGATTTTGACAAACTAATGTTCTATCATCAATTATTTTGTCAGTAAGAAATTTAAGCTAAAATAAATAGGCTTTTCAAAAGAATGTGTGTATGTATACCTATTCATGGACATTGAACATGTGTGCAGCTGCCCACAGAATCCAGAGGGCATCAGATTCTCTGGAGATGGAGTTACAGGAGCTCAGAGCAACCAGATGTGCATGCTGGGAACTGAACTCAGATCATCCATAAGAATAATCTTAAACTACTTAACGATCTCTCCAGCCACTAAAATCAGCAAAAGCCAACCATTCTTCCTTTCTCAATGGAACATGGATCCCCATATTCCTGAGCTTTGTTTTTTGTTTTCTTGTCTTAGTACCACCAGGAAAGTCTTAACTACAAAGTCTTCTTTATCTAGTTCACTTATATGAGGACCCACTGCCATGCACAGCCCTAAATTATTTGCACATATCATGACTTTTCATGGTAAAACAAAAAATTATTCCCAACTAAGGAATTTGTTGTCAATACAAGGAGATGGTCAATGGAAAAGTAAATATTTTTTAAAGCAATTACTTCACTGATCCATTTATCGAGTTGTTATTAACCAACTTGTATGTGTAAAGGTACAGCTTCCATGAAGGAGAAGGATGCAAGATCAATAAAACATACCAATCTATTGCAGCTTCCTAGGGGACTTGGGCCACTCAGGACCAGGACCACAGCCCCCAACATCCACAAAGCTACACTTTACTGTTTCCCATGGGCCACTGAAGTGAATACACATTTGTTCAAACAAACCTTCTCTTCTAGAGCTCTTAGAGATGTCCCACATCACAAAGAGCTGGGTAAAGAGTCCCTAATAGTTTAAAGACCTGGGCTTCTTGGTCCCTCTCTGTCCTCTCCATCTTTAAATAAAAGACCACAAGAGGGATCAGCTCCACTATCCAGTCATTCCTATCCCTTTATTGTCTTCACAATGGCCTTTGGGACACAGGGCATTGGCATGGTCCCCCAACATGCTGCATTTTTCTCACAGGTACACCAAAAACTGCTTCTAATCTCTGACAACCAAAGCAACATAGCTAATTCTAGTCTAAGAGATATGGGCAAATTTAACTCATTTCCAAACCTAGTCCATGAAAACCTTCTCTTCCTTTCTCTCCTTTTGGTATGAATGTGGAAACCTACAGCCAGTGAGTTCCCAGAGCATAGACCATAGGTCTTGTCTTAGTCAATATTCTATTACTGTGAAAAGACACCATGACCAAGGCAACTCTTACTAGAGAAAGCATCTAATTGATGACTTGCTTACATTTTCAGGGGTTCTGTCCATTATCATCATGGCAGGGAGCATAGCAGCATGCAGGCAGATGATGAAAGCTACATCCTTATCCACAAGCAGAGAGAAAACGCTTGACCTAGTACGTGCTTTTAAAACCTCAAAGCTCACCCCCAGTGACACACTTCCTTCAACAAGGCAACATCTCCTAATCCTCAAAGAGTCCCACTCCCTGATGACTAAGCATTCAAATATAGAGGTCTATGGGGGGGGCCATTATTATTCAAACCACCATTGTTCTCCTCCTGTACAGGATCCCATCCCTCATCCTATTTGTCTTAGTCAGGGTTTCTATTACTGTGTCAAAGCATCATGACCAAAAAGCAAGTTGGAGAGGAAAGGGCTTATTTGGCTCACACTTCTATTTGCTGTTCATCACTGAAGGAAGTCAAGATAGGAAGGAACTCAAAGAGGGCAGGAACCTGGAGGCAGAAGCTGACACAGAGGGGTGCTGCTTACTGGCTTGCTCCATGGTTAGCTCAGCCTGCTTTATTATAGAACCCAGGACCACCAGCCCAGGGATAGAACTACCCACAATGGGCTGGGCCTTCCCTCATCAATAACTAGTTGAGAAAATGTCTTACAGCCAGATCTTATGGAATCATTTTCTCAATTAAGGTTCCCTTCTTTCAAATAAGGCTAGCCAGCATACTCCTCCAGAGCAAATTGACAGCTATATTAGGAAACACTGGATATGTCACTGAGATTTTTGTAACTTATTTGTTGTTGCACCAGAATGTACCTCATTCTTGCAGTGCAGCAAAAAAAAAAAAAAAAAAAAAAACTAATGATTTTTTTCAGATATGAAAAAAAAAAATGAAGGTTCAAAAATGGATCCCTTCTGTACATGGCTAATGATAGGCACATAAACTTGGATATTCACCTTCTGATCTCTCCAGCTTTTTGTTTGCTTCTCCCTTTTTTTCACCCACACATCTCTCTCACACAGCTATGCTGACACATCTTTGGTCTCCCAACACAGGGTGCGTCCTCACTCCAGTCCACAGCTTTGCCCACAAAGAAGCTCTTCCCTCATTTACCTGCTTTGATGCCACCCACCACTCCAGGTTTTCTGTCTCCATTGCAATCCTTTCCAATGCCCTAAACAAGGTTCTTCCTCCACTACACTTACCTTGTCTCTTAGATTCTTCTTATGGCATTGTGGGTATATGTGTGTTCTCTCTCCCTTTAGGTTAAAACCTTCTCAAATACAAAGACCTATTTTATTTCTCTTCATAGAATCTACACTGTATAGCCCTGGTCTCACCTATGAGGAGCTCAATAAAAATTTGAAATCACTTAAATTCACATTTTAAAATCTTTAGGACTTTTATGTATTTTTTACTTCTATTAATTAATTATCTGACATGATTCTGGCCCCAAAACATTACATTTATAGTACTCTGTATTCCCTGTGTGTATGGGTGGCTGGTGATGGAATTAGAGCTTCTTGGGTGCTCGGGAGACTTTCTTCACTAAGTTACATCCCCACTCATGCCTTAGGTTTTGAAAGCAATACCTTAGTAACAGAATTTCAAAAACAAAGGAATTGAAAAGAGAAATACAGGTAGTGCTGGATTTCTCAATACCAGACATATAAGTCACTCAAGAATATTGATGAATGGATAAATGTGGTGGTTCAAGTATTTAATCTACCATTAGTTTGACCATGAACTGCAAATGTCAATCAGGGTCACTTGGAAGGAAAGCAGATGCAAAGGATTTCCCAATATGAATTCACTTTGATCATCGTTTAAAGGAGGACATTGACTGTTATCTTTTAAGCACTTTCAAAACCTGATTTTCTCTAATGAGCTATTTGATTATATAAGGCCAGGCTGATATGTTAGAAACATTACCAAGAGTTGGACTTGGGGAATTTGAAGAGTAAACAGATTATTAACAAGTACTTGTTCTTATTTTTCTTTTGTTACCACAAACAAATTTACTTCAGCAATTATCGCCTACTAAAAAAGTATACAAATTAGAGTATGTCTTTAATAACAAATTGTTTCTAAATAAACTTTAGATTCAATTAGTATTATGATACGTTTTAAGAAGGGCTGTGTCTCCTTCTATTTGGCATTCATAAGAAAGATTAAAACTGCCTTCCTATAAAATACTACATAAACAGAGCAATTTTGTAATTATCCACTTCTACAATTAGATAAGTTCCAAATTCCATAATTATTATAATTTATAAATGATTTATACAAAAAATCAAGTTCAAAGGATAAAAGTTTTTTCTCTTTAGCACAATTCAGTTTTGTTCTTGTTTCTCATCATTTGTTTGGCAACTCTTATTTTAAAAAATACTTGTCCTATTTGTATTTCTTCTCCCTTATTTCTCTCCTCAAATAAGAGTGCATAGAGGTAGTAATAGAACATGAGGTTTTCTGTTTAACCATCACTAAAATCCAGCATTGGGCATGAGACATAAAATAATATCTAGTACACTGAAAAGTCCACCCTATTAATAAGAGACGAGAGGAATGGATGTGGAAAGCTAAAGGAAGGCTTTATAACTGTCTGATAGAAACAAAATCCCACACAAGACAAATCTTGGTTTCCAGTAGGCTCAAGTTACCATTTTATGTAGGCAAGCCCCCACTCCATTGTAGGGACAATGGTTTTGAGTCCAATTGGCTCCTCCTTCTTATAGTTGTTCACAGGTCTCACAAAGGTACAAATTCCCAGCTACCTCAAGGCCCGCCCTCTTTTATCTGTGACATTAAGAAGGCTGTCCCTGCAGGTAGCTCCACAGAAAGAACACATTTTGTACATCTAACATACTCTGAGATGAAAAAGAAAAGAATAATATTTTTATACCATCTTTTAGAATTTCCAGGTCACTGGATAGGTTTTTAAATCCTAGTCATAACCAGGTACTTTCATCAAATATCCATCATATACCTGAGGCAATTCACTAAGTACTAACCCAAATACCTTTCAGAGTTTTGGATGGGACCCTTGCCACTCTGGATCACTTTACTGTAAAGTAATGTTCTAGCTCTAGACTCAGCCCACTTCACCACAGTACAATGAACTAATGTCCTCCCAATTCCAGAAATCTGGATGGGGTTTCCATAAATGTAAAAACCAAGAAGGGGATGACAGCTGTGAACTTCCATTCAGAGCTCATGCCTGTTGGTGGAGAATAGTTTTTCTGAAAGATCACATTCTGGAAAACTGAAATAGAACATACTGACAAATGAGTTACAGGGTTCAAGTCCAATGTCTTAGACTCATCAGTCTGTACATTCAGAACAAGGAGGAACAGGATAGCAAGCAGAAGGGTCCATGAAAAGCAGTATAATTCTTCCTCTAAGTTTTCAAAATAAACATTATATTAAATTATCTGAATGCTACATAAGTGAATATTCAGAATATACTTCAATTACAAAACAACTTGCCACAACAGGAAGAGGGAACATTTTTATTCACTCATTGTGCCAACCTATCCTAGGTGTGATAAGAAAATTATCATTTTTATCTATAAGACAAGCCTCTAATTCTTTAAAAGCTGAGAAAGCTGAAGTTCTAATTAATTGAATGACTTTCTCAAACTCATCCAGGGAGAAATTATTAGGGCAATAACTGTCTTCACAGCCCAGAGAGTCCACTCTGGCATGTTATCTTTGTGAATTTCAAGTCTAAAGTGCTGAATTTATATTTCTTAATCACTAATTTTTTTGTTAAATCTTATTTACCTTGCCTATAAGTTATAATATTCCCAAGTACACACAGCTAGTAATCATCAACAGGATTCCTTGTTCTGTCTAACACAGCATGTCTAAAGGAAACTGAACACTTTCTTTTGCTCTGCCACTAGCCTCCTCCTTTTCAAAATTTAGGAATTATCCTGAAGGTACTGTCCTCTCATTTTCATGCCTCTATACATAAAACTCCATAGTAATTGAACCTCCAAAACTTGTTTAAATCCATCATTTCTCTCCAGCCCGACATTCAACAGAGCCAGAGGAACTCTACAAACACAAATGAGTAGTCCATGTTATCCCTCTCTTAAAATCTTCCTTTGGCTTTTCACTTCGTTTGGGCTTCTCCCCAGTTCATCATTTGTCTCCTTGGTTCTCTCACATGCACATTCACTGTTCTTCTTCTTTCTAGTTGTCAGGTACTTTCTGACTTCATCAGGTATTTCTTCTTCCCAGAGCACTTTCCTTCCCAACATTTCATCGTTCTCTTCAAAAATACTTCCTCATGTGTAAGACTTCCCAGGCCCTCCACTCTGTTTACACTAGGTCTTCTTCTGGCCTTCTGCTCTGAACTGAGCAGTGTCTCCTCCAAATCTGCACAATGGCATCTTAACCTTCAAGTTGATGCTGGTATTTGGAGATAGGGTCATTGGAAAATAATTAAAATTAAATGAGATAGTAATCAAAAGCCTTCCTGATGGTGCTAGTACCCTTTAGAGAGATGCCAGAAAAATAAAAATATCATCTTTCTCTCTCTTCCCCCTTTCCCATGTGTGAAGAGAACCTGCACCACAGCCAAGCCAACAATTGTTACCTCTGTTGCCCACTGCATTGTTTAAACCACTGTGCTGATGCTCATGGCAGCCTCAGCCAGAAAGTACATCTTCTTCTCCATTTTCTATATTACAAATACATGCTAAACAGCATCAAGAACAGAGGTACTTAAAAATACAATGACTTAATTAAGATGTATTTCATTTTATGACAAATTACAAGCTATTAGCCCAACACTATGTGGCAGGTTCTACCATCTTCATCCTTAGCTTCCATGTTACATGCAAGGTCATCAATTCCTTTCTCATAATCTTCTAGCCAGTAGGAAGGGATAAAACCTCAGGGTAATACATATACTTCCTTTCAAGGGCACATTTCAAAAGTTGTGAAAGATAGTTTTCTCCCTATATCATTGTCTAAAACTTAGTCACATTGACACATCTAATACACAATGGGTACTTGGCCATGTTCCCAGTTAAAATCTGGGTTTGGCATCACTAAGGCCAGAATAAACCCAGATGAAAACTCAGAATCCTCTGCATTTCCCTTCATATGATTATTTTAATGAGTAAATACATATTTTTTGGTTGATAGTATTAAAGTCTGTTTTCTCTTTTGACAATATGTGTGATAAGGGAGGAAAAACAAGTTTAGATAACCATAGAGTTCACCATGCCAAGCACAGCTCCTGGAGTATAGTAGGAGACACTTAAGCATTTTTATGATTGAATTAACAATCATATGAGCTCTTTAAGTATTATACAATCTGCTATTCTACCCTCCTCCCCATATACTTCATGAGCCTAGATATATGTAGCCCCATTGAATCCTGCCTGTTCCATTGCTGTCTCCACTTTTTGCCATCTATATCCTCCTTAAAAATCTCATCTTAGACTTATTAAACTCAACTGAGTTTATTTTCTTAACTAGATTTATTTCTGTAGCTACTATTGCATTTTCCAGTGCCAGTCACATCTTGGTGTTCTTAGAATTCTTTTTGCCTTGGTTTCTATTGTTTAAACAATGTTATTCCAAACCCTTAGTCAAATAGGCTAATTAGTTTTAAATTGTACTTTACCCCTCTTTCCTTCTCCTACCACAATTATGTTTACTCATTGATGCATCACTTCCTTCTTTCCACTCAGCAGTTACTTGGATATCTATTTTGTAGACTGTACTAATCAGCAAGAATGAAAAGTATATAAGCTTACTTTCAAAGGGGAGTTCAGAGTCTGCTTGGGAGACAGAGTAGCAAAACAGCAGGGCCATGCAAGTGATGCTATAGAGAGATATGTGGAGTGGCTATTGTTATCTTACTGAATCATCTCATTATCATTGGATCATCTCAACCTTAAAGATAAGGATGTTGGGAATCAGAGTCAAAGAATTTACCTGAGGCTAGACAATGAGGAAATAAGAAAAAGAATTGCCAACTCAAGCTCATCTGCTAAGGAACTTATCTTGCCCCTGTGAATATTTGCCCCTCTAAGGCAAATAAAATGTCAGTTATTTTGAGACAGCATATTAATTCTGGTGCTTCTTCCCCATGTCTAGGAGCACCCAGCTGAAGTCACCTCCTACCAAAGCATCCTCAATGAAGGAATATAATATGACTACCTGTGTTTTTGCTTTAGTCTAGGATTCTCATCATAATAGTAGATCTTACCTGCAGTGTAGAATTTGTTTCATGGTGTTCCCATTGTATGGTGCTGGGAAGTACCTCAAAATCCTGTGGATGGAAATAATAATTATTTCCTGTTTTGTCTGTCAAATGAGGGGCTCTTACTCAAGATTTTACAAAGTCACACTCAGATGCTTACAGGGACAGGAATCTTCAGATGGTTTTATTATTTATACTTCTGGTTCCTGGAATGTAAGATGGCTAGAATCACTGGAAAGTGGTCAGATATCTCCACTTGCTGAAGATAACTCAAAGCATGGCAGTCTCATAGCAGATGGACTTTGTACATGACAAAGTTCTGGTTTCCAGAACAAACAAGCTCAAATTTCTTATCTATAAAATAAATACTCCTATTACCATGATGGTTTTATTTAAGACTTAAAGAAAACCAACTGAGGCCTGGGGTTACAGCCAGAGAGGCAACTGCCCTTGGGTCCCACCGCTGGACACAGGCCATCCCGGAAGGACCTGACCAACTAGACCCCAGTTTTCTGCCAATCGGCGGGCCCTGTGGGAAGGCTCCCCTTTTCCAAGACTGAAGGCAGACACTGCAGTCTCCACACCTGCCCCCACAACCATTTGCCCTAGACCCCAGCCACTTCCTGAGACTCAGAGACCAACCCCCAGCTCCCATCCTGCCCTGGAACTCCCATCTGGACTAGAGGTGAGTGCCTGGGGTTATAGTCAGAGAGGCAACTGCCCTTGGGTCCCACCGCTGGACACAGGCCATCCCGGAAGGACCTGACCAACTTGACCCCAGTTTCCTGCCAATCGGCAGGCCCTGCGGGAAGGCTCCCCTTTTCCAAGACTGCAGGCAGACCCTGCAGTCTCCACACCCTGCCCCCACACCCATCTGCCAGAGACCCCAGCCACTTCCTGAGAATCAGAGACCAGCCCCAAGCTTCCATCCTGCCCTGGAACTCCTATCTGGA
The DNA here is from genome assembly GCF_903995425.1 of Onychomys torridus. Taxonomy (NCBI): domain Eukaryota; kingdom Metazoa; phylum Chordata; class Mammalia; order Rodentia; family Cricetidae; genus Onychomys; species Onychomys torridus. The sequence goes on along the minus strand of NC_050459.1, from coordinate 2,298,295 downwards.
CCAGAGACCAGAGGAACTCCCATCTGGACAAGAGGAGCTCCCATCTGGACAAAATAAGGAGACCCCAGGGACTTCCCTAGACTCAGAGTCCAGCCACCCAGCTCCTATCCAGCCAGCACTCTCATCTGGACCAGAACTCCCATCTGGCCCAGAGCTTCCATTGGACCAGAGAGATGCTCCCTAAATCTGTCAGCTCTCTCTGGACCAAATACACTGATAAGACCAAGAACGAACCCAAGAGGAGATGGGCAGACGTCAAGGCAGAAGTATATACAACAAAATAAAGAGCAATACAGCATCACCAGAACCTAGCCCTTCTCCAGCAGCTAGACCTGAACATCACAGAATGGAAGAAGAAGAAGAAAACAACCTTATAAGTAACATCATGAAGAGGCTAGAGCCTATATGGAAGAAATCAAAAATAAAGTAGAGGAACAGACAAACAAAAAATGGGAAGAACGCTATAAAAAAACTAGAGGAAAGGACAATTAAAGCAGAAGAAAATAATAAATCCTTGAAAGAAAATCATGAAAAAGCAAGGGAAACAATCCAAGACCTGAAGAGGAAAATAGAAAAAATGAAGAAGACACAAGCAGAAGGAATGCTGGAAATAGAAAATCCGAGTAAACAAACAGGAACTTCAGATGCAAGTATAACCAACAGAATGCAAGAGATGGGAGAGAGGATCTCTGGTGTTGAAGATACAGTAGAAGAAATAGATTCATCAGTCAAAGAAAACACTAAAACCAACAAAGTCATGACCCAAAATGTCCAAGAAATTTGGGACACCATGAAAAGACCAAACCTACAAATAATAGGGATAGGGGAAGGAAAAGAACACCAACTCAAAGGCACAGAAAATATATTTAACAAGATCATAGAAGAAAACTTTCCCAACTTAAGAAGGAAATGCCTATGAAGATACAAGAAGCCTATAGAACACCAAAGAGACTAGACCCCCTCCAAAAAGTCCCCTTGCCACATGATAACTAAACAACTAAACGTACAGAATAAAGAAAGAATATTAAGGGCAGCAAAGGAAAAAGTCCAAGTGACTTATAAAGGCAAATCCATCAGAATAACACCCGATTTCTCAATGGAGACTTTGAAAGCCAGAAGGACCTGGACAGATATAATGCAGACACTAAGAGACCATGGATGCCAGCCTAGACTAATATACCCAGCAAAACTTTCAATCATCATAGATGGAGTGAACAAGACCTTCCAAGACAAAACCAGATTTAAACAATACTTACCCACAAAGAAAACCAACTGATGGTTAGTTTCAATTCTCAACTTGAAACAATCTAGAATCACCTGGGTAGTCCTAAAAAGGAATTATCTAGACCAAGTTGATGTGTGGGCATATCTGAATTATTTTTATTATGCTCACTGTGGGTAGCACCATTCCCTAGCTAGGGAATTGTGAACTATCTAAGAGTAGAGAACATGAGAGGAGGACAAGCATGCATTATTGCTCTATTCTCCTAACTGTGGATGACCAGATATCTCAAACTCCTGCTCCTCTGATTTCCATGCTTGTGATAGACTATAACTTGAACTGTGAGCTAAACTAAACCCTTCTTTCTTAAGTGACTTTTGTTGGAATGTTTTATAACAGCAATGGGAAACAAGACAGTACCTACTTTTCATTAGAAAAACCTAGCAGACACTACCTCTGCCTGTAATCAAGATCATCACCAATTGTCACATTAACAAAATTTCCCTTAATATACATGGTGAGAATCAGATTTTACATCTTTATCGTCTTCCCAAAACCTACATTCCTCCCATGTAATGAGAGAAATATCAGACAAATTGGAAGGGATGAAGAAGTCTCTGACCTGTCCTACTCAATACCATCAAGGTTATTAAAAAGAAGGAAACTGAAAACAACCAGGAAGAAGTTAAGAATTCATGACAACTAAATGTCATGCCAGATTCCGGATGAAAACTAAGTACAAGAAAAAGCACTGGGTAAAACCTAAGAAAATCTGAATATACTATGTGCTTTAGTGAAAGTAATAGAGGAGTTCAGTATGTTAACTATTAGTGGGTGTACTATCCTAATTTAAGACGCTAATAATATGAGAAATTGGGTGCAGTAACCATAGAGGCCCAGTGTTTCCTTGCAGACTAATCCATGTTGCAGGTGCCAGATGACAGAGTTCCCTGCTCAGTCCTTACATGCCAGCTAGTGTCAATGCAACTAACTGGCATGTAGTCCCTTCATAGCCATTAGAGCTTCATAAATGATTTTGCTAAAATAGGAAGATACATCACCAGAACACAGGTCCAAATACACACACACACACACACACACACACACACACACACACACACACACACAATACCCTTTCTGGAGACAGTTTTAACTCTGGCTGCCCTAGTACTCATAATGTACCACAAACTGTCCTTGAACTTACACCAGTCCTCCAGCCTCAGTCTCCTGAATGCTGAGATTACAAGTTTGGAATCTCCATGCCCAGCTCAAGTCTTTTCTCATGTATTTTTTGTTGTTTTCCAAAGTGATATTTGCAGCAGAGTTAGCAGCTAATAACAGAAATTATAAAAATTCTAGCTAAAATTAAAATGCCAAGGCTGGTTCATCTGGATATGAAGAAACTGATTAGCTCTGTCTCAGAAAAGGAAATGAAAACAGCCATCGAGAAAACTACAAGTAGCAAGCCCCCTGTGGTGCTAAGTACCAACAGGAATATGATGAAGCTTTTGAGGGTGAATCAAAGGACCTGCCATGTAGGATTTATGAGGACTTTCTGCTTACAAGACCCACGAAAGCCCCAGTGCAAGGGCCTTTGTTCTTGTAATCTATCAAAAGTACCAACACAGGTTCTGTTTGCTTAATTAATTGCACTGAGGGTAAAAAGTCTTCCAGGCCATAAATGGACAGAATAAATTCAAGTTGAGATGGATGGTTTTGTCCATAGCTGCACTTGTAAAATGTACGAAATTTCTAATTTACAAGTGCCAGCAAATAGATCTAAACCTCCCTTCTACAGCAATTTATGAATCTTTATAGACGCCTTTATTGTGAAAAAGAAGAGTATTTACAAAGGCTCTTAAGCAAATTTCATTTTAAGAACTTTAGTAGATGAAATACTAGACAAGAAGCCCTTTGTGACTATTCTACCTATCAGTGAAGGGCTTCTCTATAGTGATATTTTATTTGTATTGAAATGTGATTTTATTTGTGTGTTAATAAAGTTGCCTTGAGGTCAGAGCAAGCCAGAGCAGAAGCTGGGCGGTAGTGGTGCACGCCTTTAATCCCAGCACTTGGGAGGCAGAGCTAGGTAGATCTCTGTGTGTTCAAGGACACAGCAAGCATGGCAGACACACACCTTTAACCTCAATACCAACCATAGAAGACCTGGAGGTCTGTACAAACAGGCAGTGACAAGGAGGTCATGTGGCTGGGTTTACAACCAATGAAAAAACAGAACAGAAAGTCTATAAAAAAGACAGGACACACAGAAGTAGGTCTCTTGTGGAGAGGAAGGACAGTAGAAGCAGTCAAGGGTAAGGTTTTTCGCTCTTCTGACCTCGTGGTTTTTAACTCTGCAACTGGTTCTGTGTTTCTTATTTAACAAGACGGTTACATCTACACTTCTCCTTGGGAGGAAGCATGTGGTATGTAGGTGCCTCTGTGTCCCACTTGGTCTGGTGACATAAGTTCATGTTGGATTCAACAGTGAAAAGTTAAAAGCTGAGGATTGGGGATTTAGCTCAGTAGTAGAGCGCTTGCCTAGCAAGCGCAAGGCCCTGTGTTTGATCCTCAGCTCAAAAAAAAAAGGTTAAAAGTTGGCCTGCAACTGTGATAGTAGTGTTTACCTAACAGGCACAAGGCCTTGGGCTCAATGGATGGTAACACACACACACACACACACACACACACACACACACACACACACACACACACAGAGAGAGAGAGAGAGAGAGAGAGAGAGAGAGAGAGAGAGAGAGAGAGGGGGAAGTGTGAAGGGGGAGAGAAAGACACAGAGAGAGTTAAAACACAACCATTTGGGCAGCTTCATCTTACAAGAATGCTTCACTTTCAAATTACTGTAAAAATGTAGCCTATCAAAAATCATCAGAATCCATAAATAAACAAAGTAAACAAAGATAAAGAGAGTAACAGCAGTTAGCAAGTGACAACTAAAACCTGATTCTCCTTGGTCTGGCCATGGACACTCTTTCTGACACATAGTACCCAAACACTCCTGAAAGCTTTTGCAATTAATCATTTACTTATTCTATATAGCCCACTCTGAGGGGAAAAAAAGAAATTTTGTGTTATTTCTAGTGCTTCTGATACCATCCTTAGAGACCCCCCCCCAAAAAAGATGCTTACATCCCTCACAAGCATCCACCTGAGAGGGACTTTTATGTTAAAATGCAAAGTCCCTCCTGGCTCTGAGCACCATTTGTGTCTGCTTGACCTTTTGGTAGAGATGAAGAATTCAGAGAGCTGGCTTACAGAGATACAGCAAGAGTTTCTATGCTGTGAACTTACTTAATCCAAAATAGACTTCCCAGTGAAAAGTGACTACATCATATTAAAGATGCAGTAATTAGACACCAGATGTACTTAAACTTATTGACTAAACCTCTTTTCAACATTACAAACTGTCTTATAAGACACACTTGACTTACAAACTGCTGCTTTGCCACTTTCTTATCCTCAGTTTACATGTGAAATTAATACATCTGTTTTTCTAGTACCAAAACTAAGCTGACTAAATACTATGGTAGACTTTTATGATTATAAGAATGCACTATTACTTCACTTTGATAAAACTACTGCAGATTACTGTAGACATCATAACAAAAAAAACTGCTAAGGAAAATAGGAAGTTTAAGTATTTTCAAGACCATATGGAAATACTAAGGTTACATGTTCATGACACTATGGATACACATATTTAGTATGAAATTAATATTCTCTCAATGTCCTGTTTGGGGGTTTTGTTTGTACTTTTGTTTTCAGCATCTTGACCAGAGTCCCATAATTTGAATGGCTTTCCAAAGTAAGTATTGTTAAGCCTTTCTATTGATACAACTGTATTTTGAAGGTTGTGTTCCAGGACAATTTACCATAGCTATAACTACTTCAACAGATCAGCCACTGAACCTCAGACATAACAGCAGCAAGTTATTCTCAAAAGTCATCTTTTTAAAACTGTGATAAGATCTCATTGGGGGAGCAGGTACAACCTGCACCTCCCACCCCTTTCTGTCCAGAACCTCCAGTTCTGGAACCTCCTGATCTAAACTCCAAATCCTAAACTCAGTCCAAGAGAAACCAAATCAAATCAACAGCTGACACCAGAGGGCCAGGGTCAAATGAGAAACATTTAAGATTGTGCCTTGGGAGGCCTGTGCATGAGTCCACCAGGAAGCAGTGGACAGAAAAGGTGGTATCTTGAAAAGTGATTTGAAGAACATCTTATGGATGAGTGGGAAACAGGCATCTCATAACAAGGAGTGTTATGGTTCCAGACTTAAATATCAGGTCCTCAGCTGGTTGAACTGTTTGGGGAGTTTGAGGAACTTGGAACTGAACTGAAGCAGAAACTATGGTGTAGTGTTACTCACTGGCTTGCTTTTCATGGCTTGCTCAGCTTGTTTTCTTATACAATGCAGAGCTACTTGCCCAACAATAGCACCATCCACATTGGGCTGGGTCCTCCTACATCAAGTATTAATTTTAAAAAATGCCCCTGCAGACATGCCCACAGGACATTCTTATAGAGGCAAGTACTCAGTTGAAGTACTCTCTTCCAAAGTGACTCTAGTCTATGTCCAAGTAATAAAAACTAACCAGCATACTTGGGTATTCTATCACAATGACAAGAAAAATTAGTAGTACCAGACCAGGAGTGAGTATAGTGCTGAAGTTTAAACATCTGGCAGTGTCCATGGGGAATCCACTGCTACTGTTTAAAGGTGGGAGGATAAAGGAGCTGTTGGCATAATATAGATTTGTGTGACTTTGCTTGAGAGAGTGTTTTCTAATAAATGTCCTCTAGAACTGTCCCAGAAATACCAGTGAAAAATGTTAAGTACAAAAGGAAGACCCACATGCCAGATTAATGGCAACAGATGCTGTGGCTAAGGACAAAGACTTTGGAGCCCATTGCTTTCATTTATTATTGCCCTTTCTTCTCTGGCTTTGTGACCTTAGAAATGTGGCATACTCATCCATGAAGTAGGCAGAGTTACAGACTACCTTGGGGTCATCATGAAGATTAAAAGAGTTAATTATTTGTAAAGGGTTGTGCACAAATCTGAAAATGGGTAAACAGCACTTAAATCCTTAGTAAACAAAATCGTGGCTGTGGCAGTTAAGCATCATGTCTCCACCAGGAACACCTGCTCCAGCTTCCAGACTTAAAGGAGTCATTCCTTTTAACAGAAGGCCACACAAAGGATAACTGAAGTCTGCAACTGGAGATTTTAACCTTGTAACTTATTCAAAGGAAGAACTCTAGGCTTGGCTCCAGTATTAACTGAACTGAACCTTGTGGAAGAAGGCATGGAGTTCATCCTACAGGCACTGGACTCCCCTGAAGAAATCATATGGGAGTCTGTTTGTTTGCTTTAGTAGACAGTTTATAACAAAAAGCAGCAGATAGATGTGTACAGAGCAAAAGCCAAAAGAAGAGCTCTCTCTCCCCCCTCAGGATCTCTGATTAGCCTTCACCTCTCTGAAAAACAATCTTTCCTTTTTATAGGTGCTTCAAAAAGAAATACAAGGTTATTAAGACCATTTTTAATTCACATAGCCCAGATATCTTTGGGTAACTATGTCATAATTACTGAGTTATGCATCCGGGCTGTATATAAAATAAATTGTTGTATATATATATGAAGAGATGAAAAATGAACTACAATATTCCTTATAATTGCAGCTACAATCACCTAAATAGATCATTAAAATGTTTACAGGAACACATTGGATTATACTTCATCTCCAGCCTAAACCTATGCAGCCCAAAGGTCATCCACCTTCATTTGTATGACTAGCAAGACAAATTCATGTTGGCCAATTGTTGGGCTTCATACTATAGACTACTGACTTCTCTGACCAAAAAAAAAAAAAAAAAAATGACAAAGAGGAAACTATTAATTCCATCAACTAAATAAGCATATGGATTATGTATGTAAAACACAAAATACTTACTGTTAAATTCAGTCATCTCAATCAAAAGTATAGATTCAAGTTTATTAAAGTTTAATTACTACAACTCACTTTATTTAAAACCTCTTTTAACTATTTGCAATTTAGACACTATACAATTCTTTTAAACAGAAATTTTAATGTCTCAGCATATGCTTCACACATGAAATCATCACCCCTACCTACATATAAATTTACCTGTAAAAACGAGGAATGAGGAAGCTCATATAAAATATAGCTCTTTCTGGATAGAAATCTGAGTCTATTACCTTTATATGCAATTTCTGAAAAAAATAAACACCTCCTAAAATGTTTCATTTAATGAAACAATATTTTTTTAAAAGAGAAAATGAAGTCAAGAAAATGAAAAAGAAATAATGTGCTTTTTCTACAGAGACTAACAAAAGGCTTCTGGTGTCATGAGTTATATTGTCTTTCAACATAACCCTGCTTCCTCCTGGGAAGTTCTAAAAGGTTTAGTCTAAATTTTTCAGAAGCTTGTTTCATGTCAGCATTGATTGCCACATTTGCCAAATGATCCATTAAGGGTGTTCCATTGCAGCTTGAAGAACTCTGGGTTAAACATGCAGGGTCCTGCAGCCTAAGATGCTGAGCAAATATGCAGCTCACTTTCCATCTGATGGAGCTCTGAGAGCAGATATTATCCACAGAACATTTGCTGCATTAGAGCACACATTGATACAATACCACAGAACTTTGCAGGGCATGTGGATGTTCTGATCCCCTGAGACTGAAGTCTGTCTGTACTAACATTGTGGAAAGCTAGTCAGTTCCCGCAATTCACATATGGATCTGAGAGGAATGTTTTTTGTATGAACACCAAGATATCTAAGGTATGTTTTTGTATTTTCAGGAGGACTTTGTACCATCATGCCAATCCACTTTTCTTGGCCCACACCTCCAGCAATTTGTTTTAGGTCCTTCCCAAGAGAGCACTTCCAGGATATGCACACATTTTTATCTTAACTGTGCCGGTCAGAAAAGTGTTAATTATCCCACTTTTGATTACAGACAAGTGTCCCAGAAACACCCCTTCAAATAGAATTACATAAATCCTGTCTGAAATTTTGCAAAAAAAAAAAAAAAAAAGAAAATGATAACTATGTGTCACTGAGTGTCCTGAACTCATGACATTGAGTGTGCCTTGAATTGTTTCACCACATGTGCCCCAAAACCTCTATTGAGTCAATGGTGCAATCATATCCTGTGGATTTTGAATGATTGCCATGTTGAGAGAGGAAGACATTTGATATTATGGAGGACAAGCTAAGAGATGCATGTCCTAAAGGCTTTTATTTCTTGGAGGAAGTTTAGACAAATTGCTTCTGAAAAATGCAGTCCATATACATCAATCCTTTATATTTTTGCTTTCTTTCAACTCAATCACTCAAGAAATCACCAGACTTTATTTGATATTATGGGGGAAAAAAAAAAAAAAAACAAGAGCCCAGAAAGGTCAGGAATAGGACAGCAAGGGTATGAGCATGCTTGCACTTTCTGCATAATTAGAAAGGAGTAAAGGCACATTCTACATGGGAAATGGTACAATGGATGAAATCACCAGGATTAGAATTGCTGAGGCACATTCAGGGAAGAGATAACACCTGCTTCCCTCAGTGGAAGCTGTACCTCCTGGGTAATTAGGTAGGCTTGGTAAGAGTTCATGAATGTTAGCCTGGGGAATTTGGAATTTATCTTACAGACAATAGGAAGCCATCACATTCTCTTGGAATAATGAAAACTGTGTTCGCTTATCTGAAAGTACAAAACAGACTTGGATAGGTGAGATAAAATGTGGAAAACTAAAAAGTGATAATGATCCAAATGCCCTGAGTGAACTTCTCCCTTGATGTTGTATGATGCTTGTTCTCAGAGAGAAAAACAATGTGAAATTGTGCTCAACCAAGTTGACCCTCCCTCCTTGTCCCAGAGCTAAGAATCAACCTTACCCCCAAAATAAATGTAATATCAAAAACCCCAAATACAGCAGGAAGGTGGAAGACAGAAGAAAGCTGTATGCTCAATTTCTCCCGATTACTTGCTGAAGAACAGCTGGATAAGAAGCATATCCCTTTAAGAGAACTGGATTCCCCTCAGCTAATAAAAACGCTTTAAGACCAGCAAGCTTTTATTTGGAACACAGCCAGCCTAGCAATATCTAAATTGCCCTGGATAACAGATCTCAATTCATAGAAGCTCCTTATCAAAGTTACTAATCTGTCCAAATGTAATCTTCTTCATGCCACACCCTGCCCCACTGAAGTCCCTCCCACATGCCTCTCAAAGTTTAGGCCCCCAAACTCTGCCTCAAGCTATATTAGACCTGCCAGCCTCATTACAAGAGCAGCTCACAGAAGCCTTCTTCCCCCTGCTGGCTAGAGTTCTCAACCTTCTAATGTTGTGACCCTTTAATACAGTTTTTCATGTTGTAGTAATCACAACCATAAAATTATTTTTGTTGCTATTTCATAACTAATTTTGCTACTCTTATGAATCATAACGTAAATACTGATATGCAACCCCTGTGAAAGGTCCATTCAACTCCCAAAGGGGTCATAACCCACAGGTTGAGAATTACACTAGCCCCCTCAACCAATGCTGGTTTCAGCTTGTCTCTAGCTGGTATCCAGTTACCACAGTGGCTCTGAGGCACTTCCTTGTTAGAGTTTCTGTCAGCCAAGGAAGTGGAGGAGGGAGAAAAATCATGCAGAACCAAAAATTCACTGTGAGCTATTTAAGAAAGAAGCAGGCATCAAATAAAAGCAGAGAGTCATTTTCTGCTATCATATCATAGGAAGGACATATAGCTATTTCCCTCAAGAGGAGAAGACAATTTACAGAGCATGTCCACAGAATCTGGTGATAGATAAAACTTTGTCCACAGAGTTACATCCTAAAAGGCCTTTATCATACTGCTGGGTCCTAAGACTGAAATTCATGCTATTTACACAGGAAAAGAAACCATAGAAGGAAAACAAGGCTTCTCCATCAACCTAATCTTCTAAAGTGATTCAAATTGGGTTACTGGAGAAACAGATTGCTGGCCCTCAAGGATTCTTCATGACCAAATCTAGGTCACTGTAATACAAATGTGGAATTTGTACATCATAGTCTATTTTATAAAATACTTGCATTTTAAATTAAAATGAGATAAGGCAATAACCATAAAAAAATGGAAATGCTAATAGGTATCAATAGAAGATAACGTGGACCCTGAGAGACATTATTTTATTCAATAATCATCTATATAATACCCTGTCACATAAAATGAAATTTCAACAAGCATATCCAACCCAAAGTCCTAAAATTGAAGATGTGTATGATCATGATCCATTAGGATATTAGAGAAGGGTGAGTTTGCTATAGCTCTTTTACTTCAAATTCATTAAGTGTGCTTTATACATTGAACACTGACTAGAGTTTGACCCATTGGGGGCTTTATTTACTTCACCAATTCCATTTAAACATAACTAGGTAATAAACAAAAATGTTATGGAATTACATGGAAATGGTAGTTGACTCAGAAAATGGAATTTGAGAAGAAAGACTACCTAGAGGAAATGGTCTGGGGATTGAGTGCTGACAAGGTTAGGAAAAACCCAGGCATTTAAATGTGAACTATGGATACAGCTACCATGAACACAAAGGCACTAGATGTAACAGGTTATGAATCACACAAGAGACTACTAATCATTCCACCAAGGTGGGACTTTAGCACAAGGAAGCTGGTAAGAGGAAGGCAGAACAGGGTGATAATAAACAAAGCACTGTGCACCATGGTGAGGTCCTGGCTTTTGGAATGAACAGAAATTGAAGATAGAACTTATGGTGCCAGGTCTGTAGTAGTATTCTTCACTTTGGTGTCAAAGCTGAGGACAGCCTGGGCTGGGGCAGGCATGGAGGCAACAAAACTAGGTGAGAGGCTGGGAAATTTTCTAAAAAGAATAGGATAGGGCTAAAATGCAATGTAAGAAATGAAAAAAGATATGAACCAGGTCAGCTCCACAGAGCTGGACACCTCTCAGGTGAGGGGACAACCAAGACTTCTGTAACTATTGATTGTACAACGGGTCAAGGGTGATAGCTCTCCTAGATAAGTTTTGTGTAGGCAGGAACATGTGAATTTAGATTTGAAGATTGCAGTGTAACTCCCCCAAGAACAAACTTCTTTAATCTTAACCTCAAAGGCTTACTTACCTACAAAAGTGTTATACTCCTTTTGTCAAACTATGAGGCTATCATTCACAAAAATGATAAAACTCAGACTTAAAGATCTCTCTCCCCCTCCCCCCTCCCCCCTCTCTCTCTTCCTCTCCCTTTTCTCCTCCCTCCATCTCCTCCTCCCTCTCTTTCCTGTCTGAGTGACTACCCAAGCCTCCAAGAATATTTCCCACAGATGCTAACTTTTGAATTAGTGTGTGCTATAAGCTTATTGCTCACAGGTAAGTACTTTGTGCTTTGCGCTTTTTTGTTTTGTTTTGTTTTGTTTTTTCAGAAAATCTTCCCTTGTTGTATACCTCTGGAATTTATTGACAATCTGAGTGTCTGGGATTACTTATTTGAATTTTTTTCATGATACCTCTGTTTTTAAATTTCTTATTCAAAATATTTTCATACTACTCATCTATCATGTGGTGGTGTGGACAAGGAAGAGATGTCCCCCCGCCTTACACCTTGCCACCTCCAACAGACAAGGGAGCTGACCCTCTCCCTTACCAGCTGCAACACTCAGGAAAGTGGGCCCTGCTCATCACCTGGGCAGTACAGTAGAGCTAAACCTGTTGGTGGAGGTACTAGTGAGCTGGCCACACCTCCCTTGTCTGCCATGTGGTAGTGAGAGTGAGGAAAGGATGCCCTCCCCCCACTTGACCCTGCCACCTGTGGTGGGCGTGGGAGATGACCCTCCCCCTTACAAGTTGCAGCACTCCAGAAAGTGGGTCCTGCACCTCTCCTGGGCAGCACAGTAGAGCTGACCCTATTGACAGCAGTGTGGGTGAACCACCCACCCCTTGCTCATAATGGGGGAACTAGCCAAGGCTAATACTGGAGAACTTACGCTGATGCTGAGGACAGGGGAGTTGGTGGGCTGACCAACCCTGCAAATACCCAGGCCCAGAACCAGGCTTATGAGTTGGTCCACCCCAACATCTACCCCATCCATGATCTGTGGGAGCACGTGAAGGGATGGGTCCTGCAGACCCAAGCCTGAAGGGTCTCCAGAAGACTGGGCAATGACAGGCTATTCAAGACAAGCCCCAGTGAGGGATCAGCATCAACAGGATAGCAGAAACCAGAAGCCTTGAACCAGACCAATGACTCTTTGCAATGAACATTTAAAAGTGTTGTAGAAGATTATTTCATGGTGTGCTACTTTGCTTATGTTGCATTTGTTTAACTCTGTGAAGCTATGTTACTTTGCCTGTAACATACTACAGCACTTGATAAAGAACTAAACAGCCAATAGCAAGGCAGGAGAAAGGATAGGCAGGGCTGGCAGCAGACAGGATAAATAGGAGAAATCTGGGAAAAGGGGTGATCCAAGATCCCACAGTAAAATCATAAATAATTTTAAAAGTCCCACAGTCTTTACAAATTCAAACACATTAAAAATGTCTTGCCGGGCAGTGGTGGCGCATGCCTTTAATCCCAGCACTCGGGAGGCAGAGCCAGGTGGATCTCTGTGAGTTTGAGGCCAGCCTGGTCTACAAAGCAAGATCCAGAACAGGCACCAAAACACCAGAGAAACACTGTCTCGAAAAAAAACAAAACAAAAAGAAAAAAAATTCAGTCTCTTTAAAATAAACAATCTCTGTTAAAAGTTTAAATCTTTTGTCTGTAGCCTCTTTTAAAAATCAAAATCAAATACCTTCTTCAGGAGGGAAGAACCAGTGCTCCATCACAGTATGAACCAAGCAAAATCAAATTTTAATAGTATAAATAACTCAATATCCAATTATCTGGGATTTACTCACGCTTTTCTAGAGTCCTCCAAAGGGCTTGAGTAACTTCTCCAGCTCTGCCCTCTGCAGCACACACAGCCTGTCTTCCAGGCTTCAGCTGGCTCCACTGCTGCTGCTGTTCTTGGTGGTCTTCCCATGGTATTTGGCATCTCCAAAATGCTGGGGTCTTCTGCTGCAACTGAACTGCACTTTCACCAATAGCCTCTCATAGGCTCTCTTCATGGTGCCAAGCCTCAACTTCTTTGCATGACCCCGTCAGTCCTGAGCCTTCAACTGCTACTGAGGCTGCATCTTCACCAAAGGCCTCTCACAGTGCCAAGCCTCAGCTGCTCTCTATGACCCCTTCATTCCTTCATAACCAGTACCACCTAGGTGACACACATTACCAAGTCCTGCTGCTAACACAAGGTACAACCATGGCCGCCTCTGGGATACAGCTTCTTTGTGCTCTGAAGATTTTACCTCAGCATTGCTAGTCTCTTCTTTGTTTTTTTCTTTTTTATAATTATCATATTTGTGTTTTAATTTTACAGGTCAGCCATATGTTCCCCTGTCCTCCCCCTTCCCCCCTCCCCCCCACATTCCCCTCATCCTCTCCCCTCCATTCCCATCTCCTCCAGCGCCAAGACTCCCCTGGGGATTCATTTAAACCTGATGGATTCAGTACAGGCAGGTCCAGTCCCCTCCTTCCAGGCTGAGCAAAGTGTCCTTGTGTAAGCCCCAGGTTCCAAACAGCCAGCTCATGCACTAAGAACTATAAGAGTGTGAATTGTTGAGACCAAGATTGGAAAAGCACAGGGACAAATAGCTAGTCTCTTCTTAATCACTGCTAATTTCTTAGCTCTGGCTAACCAGCATCAACTGTCCCAGCAACATAAAGGTTTCATTTTGGGATTTCTGGTATCTTGTTAATCACCGCTGATTCTTCAACCCCAACTAACCAGAACCACAGAATTTTAACTTAAAAATAACAAATGGCCCTGGTAGACTCTTTAAACCTCCCTCTGAAACATCACAAGTCAGGCCTCCATCTTCTGCACTGCTCTCAACATTCTTATCTTCCACAGAATATTGCACAGAGCTCTTAACACTCAATGGCTTTTCTAGCTCAAAGTTCCAAAGTCCTTCTACAATCCTCCCAAAAACATAGTCAGGTTTGTCACAGCAATACCCCACTTTGCTGGTACCAATTTGCCTTAGTTAGGATTTCTACTGCTGTGACAAAACACCATGACCAAGAAGCACGTTGGGGAGGAAAGGGTTTATATGACTTACACTTCCACATTGCTGTTTATCAATGAAGGAAGTCAGGCCAGGAACTCAAAATAGGGCAAGATCATGAAGGCAGAAGTCATGCAGGAATTCTGCTTACTGGCTTGCTTTCCCCTGGCTTCCTCAGCCTGCTTTCTTATAGAACCCAGGACCACCAACTCTTGAGACCATCCACAAAGCACTAGGCCCTCCACCATTTATCACTAATTGAGAAAATGCCTTACAGTTGGATCTTATGGAGGCATTTCCTCAACTGAAGCTCCTTCCTCTCTGATGACTCTAGTTTGTGTCAAGTTGACACACAAAACCAGACAGTACAGTCCCCTTCACAGTTCACTGGCTTACTGTAAGTTTCCCCCTCTGTTATGGTTGTCCTGTGAAATGTTCCACACTACCACATGTGTTGGAATACTCGGTCTCCAGCTGGTGATGCCATTTGGAGAAGGTTGTAGAGCCTTCTGTAGGAAATATGACTGGCAAAGTTTGCTTACTCTGGCAGACCCTGAAGTTTAATGCCTACTTCTGGTTCCACCCAGAACTCTTCTACCTCCTGGTTTGTGCCTGCAGCCAAGTTCCCTGATCCACTCATCTACCCACTCCAGCCAACATGCTCTCCCAGCCATGATAGACTGAATCTCTGAAACTGAGCAAATTTAATTTGTTTCTCTGGGTATCTGGTCACAGCCATGAAGAAACATCTAACATGTTCTTTCTATCATTTCACCCCCTTCATATTCAGATGAAGGTAATATTCAGATGAAGGGCAGCCAAGGGAATTGTTCTTCAGTCGGCAAAGTGGCTGCACCTGAATCCACTGCTTTTTCAGCCAGTAATTACAGGCTCCGAAGTTACTGGCCCACTTCTCAGGCAGCAGTTTGACAGGACTTTTATGTTCTGCCAGATCTGCCTCCTGACACTGCCGCCAAATGTAATTTTTAACTAAATCTCTATCATTCTATTTATCAATAAGACTCAGAAGTCAGAGACTAGGGTAAAAATCTACTAGCTCAGAGAGGTGTAGCTCGGAAAAAGTGTCCTTCTACTCCACCAAACCAAAAAAGAACTCCACATTCAAGGTGTGTCTCTCTATCCCTCTTCCAGACTCCTTCTGACTTTCTATGATTACTTTCTGTCAACTAGTTGCTGGCTCCACCTCCTGACCCAAGGTTGATTTTATTTAATTAATGCAAATACAAACTTGGGATTCATGGTGTGATCAAATATATTACAACAGGGAATCCTGTGAAATCACCAAGCCAATTTATAAATCAAGCCAATGTCTGCAAAATGGCTTAAAAGGCTTTCCCTGTTAGAACCTGTTCTTACTGAACTTGACACAGCCTAGAGTCATCTGACAGGAGGGAACCCCAGTTGAGAAAATGCCTCCATAATGGACTGTAGGCAAGTCTGTAGAACATTTTCTTATTTAATAATTGATGGGAGAGGGCTCAGCCCATTGTTGGTGGGGCATATTGGGTTGGCTGTCCTGGGTTCTATAAGAAAGCAGGCTGAGCTAGCCATGGGTGGTAAGCCAGTAAGCAGCTCCCTCCATGGCCTCTGCATCAGCCTCCAGGTTCCTACCCTGTTTGAGTTCCTGCCCTCACTACTTTCAATGTTGAACTGTTATACGAATCTGTGAGTGAAATAAACCCATTTCCTCCCCTAGATACAGCCATATCCTAATCCTCTCTCCTCCCTCTGTCACTGTCCCCATTGGGCAGCACTAGCTGCTGTGAGTGACTCAGTCATGGCTGTCATATCTGTTGGGATGTCCTTCTGCAAAGGGTCTTTAGCACTGATTCATCCTATAGCCTCCTTTCACAACCACTTTCTTGGCACTACATCATCTTCCATTCTGTTTAAAATTGAAGCACAACACTCTTGCCCAGAGCCTTCAAAATCTGCTCACTGGCTACTAATTATGCCATCTTCTCCTGAGAACATAAACTCAGTGAGGAGAGCTATGCTTTTGGCCTGGTTTGTTTGGTGGTTCACATGCCTGGCACTGAATAGACTTTCAAAAAAATGTTTGTTGAATGACTATAATTGCATAGTAAGAAGATTTTTTTTTTAGAATGAAAAAGAGTTTCCTGTATTCAGCTGTATCCAGAGAGAAAAATAACTAAAGCCAGTTCATATATTCATTCTCATTATCTGAAAGACAGTTGCAGTATAAATCTGACCATCTCTTCCTCCTGAGATTACTGTGAAAAATCACAAGAGTGATCTATCTATAAGCTTTTAAGTCCTCACAAATGATGGCTATTATTACCTGATTCATCATAGAAATCACCTTTAAGCAATAGCTAGCTACTTCTAGCAACCACTGGAATAGAAAAGCTCTCCCCTACTGAAATGCTCTAATCAATAGTATGTAGAAAACAGTAAAGTAGCTGCTTTGGCATTCACCCCTCAGAATTTCCAGACTGACCAAATAGCATTTCCAGTAACAGCTATCTATTAATCATGATTCATCAGCAAGATCACTGTTAAAGAGGTGTGTGTGGAAGACCAGATGCACTAGAAATCTACTAACATGAACTAAGACCAGGGAGGTGAAGGTTATCCTCCTCTCTGGAATTACCTTGAAACTCAAAATTTCCCACCTGAATTATGTTCCTCACCATCCCACCAAAGCCATTCTTGTTGCTTTCTGTTCCTGCAATTCATGATATCATTAAACACACAGCCAGTTTTACTCCATGTCAGCCATACTGTTGCCCTCCTCAACACACACAAGTAATATTCATAAAATATTAGTTTTTTCATCTCTCTCTTTGAAACCATTGAGAGTAGTTTTGTCTAGGCTCTTTGAAGAAAGGGCGGCAGACTCCTCCTAAGCCTATGTATTGTTTGTAACAGGGGCAGTGTGTGGGTGAATTGGATCAAGACCTTGTTGTTGTACTGCTCAGCCCACTGTAGTCTAACTAGTTTTAATTTTGTACAATCAATCAATTACTAACAGGAATCTGCTGTAAAAAAAAAATCCCACTAGGATAATGAATGTGTCAGCTTTCCTATGTACTAAGTCAGGTTTGGTTGTTATTATTAGAAAATTATGAGGTTATAATTGTTACATTCTTATTTTTCCTTCAGGATTCAAGATTATTCTTTTTATCAAAATGTAGGAATCCTCTTTAGTTTTGACAGAGGGGTGTGTATATGTGTGTTGTATAAGACCCACACTGCTGCTGGGTGCAAAGGTAAACTTACTGTCTTATGGTTAGTATTTATCTGATGGTATTTCTCTAGTCTTCAGATTTCAAACATTTCTTAGCTATATATTCATAGAGTTCATTCAGCTGTCTTGCTCTGTTTCTTCTTTCAATTATAAAGATTTTTTAATCTTTTCTAATAACCACTGGCTAAGAAATCACAATCTTATTTTATGCCTTAATTTCATCCTTTCTACAAGTCTCTTTTGCCCCTCCTGCTTCCTAATGGTCCCATACTATTTACTATTTTATTCTACATATTTGGAAAACATAAATCCTATTTCTATCCTTTTAGTGGTTAGTTTTTTTAGGTTTTGATAAGCTATGCCCATATTTGGTTACACAAATATACAGCAATAGCTCTGGGTATAGGTCAATGTTAAAACACATGTTTATCATGGCTGAGGGCCATCCCTAGCACCAGGAGAAGAAGGAGAAAGAGGAAGTGGATGAAGAGAGGGAAGAGGAGGAGGTGGCGGCAACAGTGACAGTATGGACAGGTGTCAAGAATAGTACCCAGCAAAGGATAAAAATATCAATGATGTCCTCCAGGCCAAGCCTGGATATCCTTGAATCACATGATCTTCCACTCTCTTCTCAATGAAGTTTAAACAGCACTTATGTCAGAGACAGTGGGGTCACAAAATGCTGGACTTCACAAATTGTCAACAAGAAATTCTAGGGTTTATTTATAATGGCAGCACACTTAAAAGCATGCTTTAAATTCATAAACAGTATATGTTAGGACCTCAAATGACTTAAGTCCAAGCATTCCTTTCCCATAGCTCACTTTATCACTGATTGATTTAAATAACTAGGTATGTAGACAAACAGAGAGATAGGAAGGGAAGCAAATAGAAGGGAACAAAAAAAATGAAAACACAGAGGGATAAAGAAAGGAGGGGAGCAGGGAAGGAGGAGAATGGATGAAGTCAATGGAATTAGAACAATACCTTGAAAGGGCCTGGGTGGATGCTTGAGGTTGAATGGTTTACAGAGCTATGGACCTGAGAACTTAAAACTAAGACCTAAGTCCTTCAAGGACTAAGAGCAGCCCAGGTTTGTAGAATAACTGCTGCCAAGGCTCTGGGTGAGCAAGCATCATTCATTCTAGAAAGCACAAAGAGGTGTAGATAAATTTCTAAATGGTCTTAGTAAATAAAAAGACACGGAGCCAGAAATTTGGGCTAAAGCCTGAGAGAAAGATCAGAGGAATAGCACAGACCATGAGCTAACCTCACCTCACCAACTCCGCAGCTTCCAAGGAGAGCTCCTTCCTGTATGCTCACATTTATATGCCTTTTCTGTGCTGTTTTCTCATTGGCTGTCTTAGCCCGGCTACATTATTTCCTCTTCCTACACAACTCTGTCACTTTCTGTCTGTCTGTACAGACCTCCAGGTCTCGATGGTTGGTACTGGGATTAAAAGCATGTGTCATCACACTTGGCTCTGTTCCCTAGTGCAGCCTTAAACACACAGAGATCCTGCCTGCTAAGTGATAGGATTAAGAGCAAGTGCTACCACTGCCTGACTTCTTTGTTTACTTATAATGTCTGGCCTTTTTCCTCTGATCTCCAGGCAAGCTTTATTTATTAAAGCACGAATGAAATATCATCACATGCCGGGCGGTGGTGGCACATGCCTTTAATCCCAGAACTCGGGAGGCAGATGCAGGCAGATCTCTGTGAGTTCAAGGCCAGCCTGGGCTACAGAGTGAGTTCCAGGACAGGCTCCAAAGTTACACAGAGAAAGCCTGTCTTGAAAAACCAAGAAAAAAAAATATATATATATATATATATATATGTGTGTGTGTGTGTGTGTGTGTGTGTGTGTGTGTGTATCGACACATTTCCCCTTTTTGTCTAATAAAAAATAAAAAAATTTAATTTAAAAAAGTTATGACTAATATAAGAAAAACTATATACAATAAGAACAATAATTATATACAATACATACAAGCAATAAATACATCAACAATGTCTGTGTCTGGCTGGCAACTCCTGACTCAGCCTTCCTCTTCCCAGAATTCTCCTCATCTGCTTACCCGGCTTATACTTCCTGCCTGGCTACTGGCCAATCAGCATTTTATTTATCAACCAATCAGAGCAACACATATTCACAGCTTACAGAATGATATCCCACATCAAAGAGGAAAGCTTGACTAGAAGACAGAAATATCAGAAAGAGTACAGAATGATATATTGAACCTTAGTCATTTTCATAGACTAGAATGGAGATTGCCACAGTCTGGGCAGAGTAGCAAGTAGGTAGGATAGACAGAAGTGGTTGATAAACATACTATTAAGTTAGATAAAGGCAGGAAGTAACAGTACTCTGCCACAGTAATGCACTGAACATTTCAGAAAAACATTGAATAATGGATTTGGAACATGTTCACCACAGATAAGTCAACAATGTTTGAAGGTGTAGATATGTCTAACCTGTTTTGAGCATGATACAATATACACACATATCAAATCTAGCATGGCAACTCATTAGTATGCATAATGTTTGTAATTTGATGTACCAGTTTAAGATGTTAATTTAAATTTTAAACTTTATCATGGGGGCAGGGTAATGGTTCATTGTGTAAAGTCCTTGCTGGAAAAACATGAGGACCTGAGTTTGAATTTCCAGCAAAGAAGAAAATCCAGGAATGGTCATGCATGCTTGTAACACTAGTGCTAGGAAAGTAGAGACAAGTGAATCCTGGGTCTCTCTGGCCAACCAGCCTAGTCATGATGTCAAATTTGTCAAATTCTAGGTTTCGTGAAATACCAAAATATAAGGTGGAAGGCATTCAAGAAAACTCCCAAAGTCAACTTCTGGCCTCCACACATACACGCACAAGCAAGCACACCACACACACACACACACACACACACACACACACACACCACCCACACACCCACGCACGCACTCCTTAAGAGGGGGGGATATCACACTAACTTGTAAATATTTGAGAAATACAGCAAAAAGGAAATGAAAGCTGGGCGAGACTATAAACTACTGCTGTGGCACCTCCCCCAGCCCCACTACCACTGCCAACAGCACAGCTTCCTCACCTACACACAAAGGCCTGGTCTCATGGTGCCATCTGGTGGCCATGATAAGAACTGCTTGATTAAAATACTCTGCTCCCAAACCTCCAACCTCAGTCCTAATCAGATTTTTTCAAGCCCACTTTTTAAAATTATGTTTAATTATTTGTTTTATAAATGATAAAACAATTATATTGTTCCTTCTTAAAATCTAGAGCGGGCTGATAGGTTAAAATTTATTCTTAGTTCTAACAGATTTATGGGAAAATGAGCAAGTTATCTGCCG
This sequence comes from Onychomys torridus, assembly GCF_903995425.1. Classification (NCBI taxonomy): domain Eukaryota; kingdom Metazoa; phylum Chordata; class Mammalia; order Rodentia; family Cricetidae; genus Onychomys; species Onychomys torridus. The sequence goes on along the minus strand of NC_050459.1, from coordinate 2,277,301 downwards.
TTTAAAAGCCTCTTCCAAACTCTTCGAGGATGTAGGTAAATGTGATCATTTATGATGCACTTTACTGAAGAGGTTGGAATCCATGCTTCTGTGCATTACATTTTTAGCTCAGAATCTGGTCTTCATGTGAAATCATAACATCTGGAACAGCTGGTAAATGCTGAAGGAAGTCTGCTTTGGGAGGCTTTTTTGAGCAACTTGAAGGAAGGGACTTAGCTTCCAAGGGAACACTATTTATAACTTCACTTGGCAATTGTTGAAGCTTGCTTTGGCTACCTGTACATGAAATGCCTATTTCAAGACTGGTTGAATATAATGATGACTGCAAGACAGCTCTTTTTTTATTTAAATATATGATGTCAAGGACACTAATCCTCCTGAGAAGGTTTTCCACTTGCAATACAGTAGCTAATTGCAAGGTTAGAAAGGAACTACTCTTCTCCATTGCTTCTTGCCCATCAGATCAAAAGATCGTAAAGGAAACGCTTGCTCACCCAACTTCAGTCAGGAAACTTTGACATGTTACAGAAGTGTGTTAAAATCCTCATTTAAAGTGGGCATAACTCTTTCCCACTGCTTCTGTTAAGCAGGGTGGAAGCAGTGTATTTTTCCTCTATGTAATTAGGGTGGCCCTTACTTTGGAAATACTTTTATATCCTTCCATATTTAAGTAAGATCTGGAGATACAAAGTTGAAATTCCTCTTTCTGAGAAAATAATTACAGTGAGGTTTTCAGTATCATAGTAGGCCCTAATGAGACAGGTCCCTGAGCCTCATAAAGACTTTATCTCACTGGCTCTGCCATGTGTTGTATTAGCCTAAAGTTCCCAGTCTCATGGGCCTACTCTACATGAAGTGAGTGAGGGGTCAAGGCCCTCTTCTTTGCTGAGACTCATCTCAGAATCTTTCACCCCCAGTAGCAGCAATTACTTCTAATTGATACCCTGGATACCTGTTGAACTGTGAGGTCAGTGATGGAGGGAACAAGCAAAATGAATTACCCTTCTTTCTCTGGAAATGAACTCATTGGTTCTGTGTGGAACTGCTGTGTTCCTACCACTTGGGCTGGGCAAGGGAGGTAGATTAAGATGGAATTATCCTCTGAGGCTGTCAAACATGAGCATTGAGCAAGGTCAGTTCATCACATGGGCAAAAAAGAATGAGTATGAATGCAGCAGCTACTACATGCTTCTCTTCTTCACCCCCACATCATCTCACCCCTTCCTATCTCCCTATCCCACATTTGACTACCCCACTACAATATCATAAATCCAATCAAATCAAGTATCCTGTCAGAATTTTTATCTCCTTTGACTCACAACACACACTGTTTATACTAAAATGCTTTGCAAGCCAGTCACCCAGTGGCTACAAAGGAATGCCATTTGTCTTTGCTGTCTCTGTAAAGATCCACCCTATCTACTCCACAAGAGATGAAGGAGTACCATGAAGATATGGTTGTGAAAAAGACCAGTGTGAGCCTTTACAGAATATTAATTCTGCTAAGTACCTGTGTTTGTAGATCAAATATCTTTGTCATGACCACTTTAAGTTGGTATTGGTGGGGGAATCCTTGCAGAAATTATTAGGGAACAGTTAATAATCATTTTCTTTGCTACTAGTAGCCTGCAGATGACTTGATATCACTTAGGAGACAGAAAAAAGAAAAGAATGCTGGCATTCTGCATTCTTATAAATCTCTATGTATGTATGTATGTATGTATCTATCTATCTATCTATCTATCTATCTATCTATCTCTATCTCTATCTCTCTTTCACTTGAGTCAGGTGCCAGAACTTTTCTGCCAGCTAAGAAGGGAAGAGTGAGAAAGGGAGTGGACATTTGATTAACAAACTCATAAGTGAGTCATGACTTTACAACATCAGCCAGAGCCCTTCTGTCTGCCTGTGAAGAGCAGTGAGCTTGAAACTAAACAAAGACCATCCATAGTCTGCCTTACATAACCTAGAAAATACCCATTATCTGAGTTTTTAAGCCTTCCTTTGGGAGAAGAGAAGCTAGAAGTGGTTGACCTAGAAATAATTCAGCCTTGTGAGCTGGCTAAGCCCAGATATTAGCCAAAACCAAGAGAGGCCTTTTAGGACCATTTATAACTAGATCAATATATCACCTGGTCCTGCCCTCACCTCACTCAAGTTTTGTTGGAATGGAAATGTTAACCCAGAAACAAAACTTCCGAAAGAAGGAACACTGCAATAGGCAATCTACAGAAATCTATTTTCTTCAGTTTCCCCTTCACATCCCAAGAGAGTCCACAGCAAGTTGATGAGCTGTCAGGACGCAGCATCTTTTTATTCTCATTGACAAGCACAACACGTAACAGTAGGAAATACTCAGCTATGGCTCATCACCAAAGAAGAGAGAACTAAAGACATAGCCGAGTCAGTTAGGGTTAGCCTCACAAGCATAAGGAACTGGGTTCTTTTTTCAGTAGCCCTATAAAAAGCTGGGCATGGCTGTGCTTCACTTGTAATCCCAGCACAGGGGAGGCAGGAACAGGTGTACCCTTGGGGCTCTTCAGCAAGCTAGCCTCACCTAACTAGCAAATTCCAGGCCTGTAAGAAACTGTCTCCAAATACAAGGTGCAAGGCTAGACTTGTACACATGAACACACGTGGTGGGGCAGCAAATGAAGGGTCATTTAAAGGCCAATAAAAAAGCAGCTTTATAGAGTCTACTCCACTCAGCCAAAGGAATGAATGCTCTTTGCTGAAGTCCAGAATCAAAATACCTGTAGTGAGATAGAAAATGTATTCATTTACTCTGCTGACACACATCCATTGACTCTAGTAATACTCCAGGGCCTGTCCTGGGATAGGATAAAAGACATTGGCCACCTCAGTAAGAGCTAAGAATAGTTGAAAGGGCAGAGGTCAGAGCAAATAAAGGCCACTAGCTATGTAAAACTGATGTCCCTGCTGTGTGAAAAGAGTACAGGGTGTGTAGGGGAGGACATCTAAGTTCAGTCTTTGTAGCATGATTAGGGAACCATAGTGGTAAGGAGAAGGGTGCCCTTGGTTCAGAGAAAATGCAGAAAACAGAAAATGGGCTGGATAGAGGGGTCAGAGAGATTGAGGAAGAGGGAGGTGAGTGGCAGTGAGGGCATAATGGAAAGGCAACGCTCAGTCAAGAAAGAAAGAAGGAAAAGAGGAGGAGAGGAAGAGAAAAGTGATGGAGGCTAAGAAAGCCTGAATAACATGATTATACCCTGACCCCTTTTCCACCTACAACACAAGCTTAGACCCCAACCAGCAGGTAGCTACTACAGAAGAGAATTAGATAGAAGGGTCACTTCATCAGATTGTCTGGAAAAACTATTTACTCATTCTGGTATTAAAACACTTCTCATTCCTTATTCCTTCCTTGGTGGCCCTTCTATAAGCTTCAAATTCATGGCTCCAGAGAGATGCCAATGTTTGAAGAAATACTAACAATAGAACACAAAACTTGTTAGGTAAGAGGGACAAGTTCAAAAGGTTTATTGCTAGGGTTTGTGTGTGACTCAGTTGGCAGAGTGCTTACTCTGGGTCACCAACACGTCATAAAATTGGGCATGGTGGTACATGCATGTAATTCCGGCCCTAGGGGGGCGCAATTACAGGAGAATGAGACATTCAAGGTCATTTGGATACACAAAAAGTTCAAGGCAATTTAAGCTACATTAAAGTCTGTCCCCCCCAAAAAAGGTATTATATTCAATGACTATACTCTATATTCTGATTTTACACCATAAAAGAGACACTTGACCCTTAAAATGGTCTCAAGTTTTTTATCACAACATTGATAGAATTCATGCCTAAAGATTTGTGCATGAGGCACATTTCCTGTGTCAGAAAACAAGAAATACTTTAATCTAGAGGAGGCTGTGTGAGCTCAAGGAAAGTATTATCATATAATATTCTAATTTTGCAAAGGTGCTGCTTGTGTTCTTTGTGCCTTTTCTGTATAAGAAAGCAAAGGCAACAGTAGCACTAAAGATGAAAATGAATTTCAATAAAGCATTGTTTCATGCACTCCTAACGTTCTGACTTTAAGTGCAATTTCAGTTTTATCTCACCTAAGCAGAATAAGCTTGCAGTTTTCTTAGAAAGCTTGAGCTCAAAAACGTATGCAACTGTCCAGGAACCAAACTGCAGAGCAGTGGCAGCAAAGCGAACCCCACTTTCCATGACTGTGAAGTGGCATGTCTGAGCTGGCCACTTGCCCTTCCCTCAGACTTGGTCTTTCAGCTTTCAACTCCAGAGACTTGGACCTCGTGATCCATATCTGTGCATTATTTATTTTGCCTTTAGCATCCAGAGCCCACAGGTTTACACACGTGGACAGATGGATGGACATAACTATACTAATAGCACTTTCCTGTCACAAAATGTACCTGAAAATCACATTTCCCCAGGCCTACCCTTGGGCACTTTAAACACTTAAAACCAACTGGAGTTGGGCTTGTTTTTTGGAGTAGGGGTTCTGGTTTTGGGTTTTGGGTTTGTTATTGTTGTTTCCCAATTTTACACTGAAGTTAGCAAGTACTGTACTATGTAAGAATTCTATTTAATCCCCAAAGTAAAAAGTAGTTTTTAAAAGTTAGAAGCAGCTCAAATATAGCTTCTCACAATAAACTGTTCCTTCTGGGTTTTAATCTGTATTAAAATTAGACAGTAAAATTTTTATCTCTTCTTAACTGATTCTAGCAAAGGCTTTAGTCTATATCCTTACTCTCTCTTTCCTCTCACTAACCCAGGAAATTAAAGATTAAATGTGTATTAACAATGTTTAAATTATGAATTTAAATACAAGAAGGTCAGAAAACATTTGATTAAAGTCCTCATATACATTTTAATTCATCCATTCTGTTTTGTGAAAGCCCCACTCTCACATGCTGTTTCCCACATCTAGAGCTTAGTGAGAAATGGAAATGTCTATGAAAATTCTCATTTACAAAGGGAACCTTCATTTTTACCTTTGCTGACATGAATCTGTAATCTAAATAAATCAAATTATTCATTATTTCCCATATAACATGCCCATACAGAATAGTTTAATTTTTCCTCTTGTATTTTTTTAGTAACTTTATTTATTTACTTATCTTGGTGTGTGTGGTTTTGGTTTTTTTTGGTTTTTTTTTTTTTTTTTGAGCCTCTCTCTCTAAATAGCCCTGGATATCCTGGAACTCATGATGTAGACCAAGCTGGCCTGGAACTCATAGAGATCTGTCTGCCTCTGGCTCCCAAGTGCTGGGATTGAAGACGTGCACCACCACACTCAGCCTTCTTGTATTGCTTGATAACAACTCTCAGGACAGTCCAGCAGACTTCAAAATGTACTCTGCACCACCCCACCCCCAAAAAAATCCTTTTCATTTATTAGAGGAGCTTGGAATGGTGAATGATGCCAATAATCCCTGCATGTAAGAGGTTGAAGCTAGAAAATTGCCATGAGTACAAGGTCAATTTGAACTTCAGAAGACCTGGTCTCAAAGAAATAATTAGTTAATTAAAACTTACTACAAAAAATATACCATAAATGTTGGTAAGCAGCAATTTAAATCCCATTTGAAGAAAGGATTTTTTGAGGAATTTTCTTGTTAGTGGATAATTTGAATAAAACAGAAAAGAGGCACATAAAACTAAGTATACAGCAGAATGCCTTCTCCAACAGGAGACAGTACCTTTTCCCATCTTTCTCCAGGAGACAGAATTTCCTTCCAGTCTTTCCCAGCAGAAGACATCCTTTGACCAAGAGACAGTGACTTTTCCCAGCTTTCACTAAGAGGAGACAGTTTCCTCATTCCAGGCATGTCTACCTACATAGCCTGTATTATCCATGTTGTACCCTGCACAAAACACTTCCAGGCTCATACTCCCAATACAGTAGACTTCTTGACAGCTAAGCATAGCTGCCTGTCGTGCTAATAAACCTTTTAAATTTCATAGCATATTATTAATATTTCATGTTTCTTCGATGAATTAGAACAAGATTTTACCATATTTCCCTTTTTAGATAGTTACAAAGAAGTCACCAAACCAATAAGACTAAAAAAAATAAATAAATAAAAACTAGAGAAATTTATCTTTAAATTGCTCTAAAGGAAGAGAAAAGCCAAAGGGAGGGGGAGATCATTCCAGACAGCAACAATCTTTCATAAAATTAAAAAAAAAAAAAAAACAGCAGCTCAGCATGATGACACACACCTTTAATCCCAGGTTTTAAGAGGCATAGGCAGGTGGCTTGACTGACTTTGAATTCAACGATGGCCAGTGGTAAGATTCTGTCTCAAACAATAATAATTAATTAATTACTAAATTAAATATCACGGAGATATTAGCCAACAGAAAGCAGAAAATCTATGTTTTCTAAAGACTTCTCACCAAAGTGGCTATTTTCTCTTGACAATATTTAATGTTATTAAAAAATAAAACAGGTGAATTTGAGGTTCAACACTTATATTTGTCTGCTTCCATGAAGGATTTAAAATAGTTTAAAACAAGATACCATAGTAAAGTCATCTATCAAAAGAATTGGGGCCTGGAGAGATGGCTCAGAGGTTAAGAGCACTGACTGCTCCTCCAGAGGTCCTGAGTTCAATTCCCAGCAACCACATGGTGGCTCACAACCATCTGTAATGAGATCTGGTGCCCTCTTCTGACCTGCTGTATACTAAATAAACAAATCTTTGAGAGAGAGAGAGAGAGAGAGAGAGAGAGAGAGAGAGAGAGAGAATGAATTTGTTTCTGTTAAAATTTTTAAGAAAGCCAAGACTTCCTGCAGTAATGGGACCCAGCCTCTGCTTCAAGCTACACTGTCAGTAGAAATTTTTTCCTAATGTTCATCAAAGTTGGGATGCAGAATACCCACCACCTGTTGAATCTTAGTCCCCAGTTTTCCTGATGGTGTTTTTAAGGCTAGGGAGCCTTTAAGAGATGGAGCCTGGCTTGTAGAAATGTACACTAAAAGTAGGACTTTCACTACTGTACTTGCTCTGATTTCCATCTAGGTCTAGTTCTTTCTTCTTCCTGTTGCACCTGTTGAACAAGCTTCCACACTCACCATGTACCTCAATGCTAAGCTGATGCATACCCTCTAAAACCATGACACAAATAAGACCCTGTAACACGAATCGCTAAATGGTCTTTTTATAAAAAACCTGGAGCCTAATATTGGGGTAAATGCTGAAAGATCAGAGAGACAAAGGAACAAGTCACCTCTTACCTCTAGGACTCCTTAGCCTGAAAAGCTTTCCTCAGCTGAAAGACATTAGTTCCTGTCTCCTCACACCTTATATACCTTTCTCCGACCACCTGTATCATTTCCTATTTCAACTTTCCTAGTGCTGGGATTAAAGGTGTGTGACTCCCAAGTGCTGGGATTAAAGGTGTGTGTCACCACTGCCTGGCTGTGTTTCTCTCCTAGACTGAGTAAAACTCATATAGTACAGGGTGACTTTGAACTCACAGAGACCCAGACAGGTCTCTGCCTCCCCAGTGCTAGGATTAAAGGTGTGTGCCACCACTGCCTGACCTCTGTGTTTAATCTAGCGGCTTGTTCTGTCTGATCTTCAGGCAAGTTTATTAGGGTACACAATATATCACCACAAGTCCTCTCTTCAGTTGTTTATGTCTGGCATTTTGTCACAGTGTTGACAAAATTATTAACATAATAGATGTATGCAACATGGGGCACAGCCCCTGAGGACCTTGACAGGGCCTCTATAACCCCCAAAATACGATTTCCCTCAGTCCCCAAGGAGAGCCAGAGCCTTGTACAAAGTGAAATGGCATTGCCTCCTCTAGTGACACTGTCAACTGTTCTGTATAAGGAATCTTCTGGGATAGTCTTAAAGACCAAGCAAGCATCTGAAGCTCTAGAACAGAGTGGAGCCCTGATAACCTGGAAAAGTTGCTACGAATCTTTAAATAGTGAGAAGCATAGCATTTTTACACCAACACTGTGGATCACATATATTCCAACAATGAAATAATTCAGCTCAAATAAGAGGTGAACATAAATATGCCAGTTCTAAAGTCAGTATAGCTGCCATGGAATCTATGATATTTTGAAGCAATTGGTCTGAGCTGATGGAAAGATTTGTTTAAAAAAAAAAACTCCAAAGTACATTTTTGACCATGACTTAAGCCAAGCTTTCAGGAAAAAGCATAAATAGTTTTTAAGAAATAATTGAATACAGCCTTCCAATTCCCCAGGTAAATCCATGTACACAAGGAAAAATGTCTAATGCAAAAGACAAAGCATCTACCCATTCTGACCTTCACACTGAAGGCCAAGTTTGGGTGGGTGCCTAGAATTCCCCAGCAGCTTGTGAAGGACTCCTTGTAGCTATTGCTTCACTGTTGCATGGCTTTGAGTAATTTCAACAGTTATAAAAGTGAATCATTGGACTCTGAACTTGCCACACAAATAAGATTTTTGAGTTTACAGAGCACAGGAATTTCCATAGGAAACTCCACTGATGGTATCCTCATTGGGAGAGCCACATACATCATTATGGTCTAATATTCCATTTCCAAGGGACCAATAGCAGTCAGAATTCTAGAAAGAATGTCTCTTAGTTGCTATAGTGCAATGAACTGCTTTATTCAGGTACCAAAGTATTAAGCATGTGTATAAAAGAATAGTCAGGCTTTGTTTACTCCCCATAGGAGGTCTTACCATATCTGAGGAGTGGATGAGGGGTGGGTTGGGAGGAGGTGTGGGGAGAACGGGGGGAGGGAAGGGGAACTGTGGTTGGTATGTAAAATGAATTTAAAAAATTTAAAAATTAAAAAGAATAGTCCCCATCTTGGTCAGACCATCTGTATATTACTGCCTCAAGTTCTGAAGAACATGACTTAAGAGACAATGTTGACTGTTTGGATTATGTCCAAAGAGTAACATTAAGGTTCTGAAAATAATGCCAATGACAAATGGTTGACAAAGAATTGGATATGATTGTCGGGCAGCTAGAGGAACATGATACCCTTCCCTTTGTGGTTCTATAGAAAAACTTCATTTGCATAGAAAAGATAGGAAAGGTTTGAATTTTATTAACTACAAGATAGAATCATATGTGTACTCCTTATAAGGAAGTATGTTCTAACATATTTTTAATCAGAGGCAGGAGTCCTTGCTTGAAGAAATTCTAATCTGTCACCTATTAGCAATCCAACCTGCATAAAAGACTGGACTTAATTTCTAAAGTAGCTTTAAATTCCAGGTTCCTAATGGTTAGTTTGAGCTGTACTTTGAAGTTTGCATGGGAGTTCTGAATCATTTCCTGGGCAAAGAGCTTCTTCTAACGTGCCACAAGAAGTAAAACATGCTTGGTTTGATGGCAGCTGAAATTCCCATTGCCTTATAGACTGGGTTTGAGATAGATCCACAAAAGAATGAACTCATTGCTTGACTTAGGTTTAAACCCCCCTTGACCATTTACAACCATCTGTACCTAAGCAAGTCCCTTAGACACACTGTAGAAGGGGACAAATCAATTCACATCTATGTATCTGCCCTGGCCAGCGGGGTTTCAATGGGGGCAACCCACCTGTGGGAGTGAATGGGAGACAGGGGACACAAGAGATGACAGCAAGACAGTATTCTGATCAAGCTGCCAATCTTTATTTTAATCTGCAAAGCTTATATAGCATAGGAGGGGAAGGGGCAGGAAAGAGGGAAAGGGAAAAGGGGCGTGTAGAACATGGAAGGGGTGCAAGACAAGTGAGGCAGATCGTGCAACTGTGAGATGTCGGCTAAGGTCACTGGTCAGGGGCAGTTTATTCTGTTGCTAGGCTTCCTGACCATGGAATGCACTTTACGTTCTGTTGTCATGGCACCTGACTGTGGGATGTTCTCTTATCTTTGGAGGCCTCTGGTTACTGCTCTGAGAAGGGGCTTATGACTTGTTCTCTGGTCTAGCTAGTACTTTCCATGATTCATGTTTGGTTCCTGACATCCTGGTCCCTAACAGGTATCTATTTCAGAAGACTGTTGTAAGGAATAAAAATAGCAGTGAATGTGAAGAGTTCAGCCAAGTTCCCAGTACAAAGGAAGCTGGAGACAGGACAGCTTACTAGACAATTCATCATGCCCTGCAACACCCCATCACGTCACCCAGAAGTACCCTTCTCTGCACTGTTTGAATATTTTCTTCATGTACACACACACACACACACACACACACACAAGAGTGGAAGACAATGTAGAAAAACAATTTACATATATAATCTATAAATATTTCTGAATATACACACAATTCATTTTATTTGATTTAGATAGTTCTAGTTGTAAGAAACAATACAAAATAATTCCTTGAAGTGGTTATACATGTCTTTCCCCGTAGTTCTCTGTTTTTACATAGCTAGATGTGCTTTCAGGTCTTTGTTCTGTATCTTAATGAATGAGGACTATGAGTGAAAATAACATAAGAACTGCTGAGCTGAGGCAGCAGTGAAGGCACTGACAGCCTGGAGAAGGTCCCCCTCAGGAGCTGTGCAGTTGCTTCTTTTTGTGCTTTAGCTTGACTCATTCTCTCTTCCTGTTGACACTTCTAACTAACACATGACCACTTCTTTTTTTTTTATGTGTTTTAATTTTATACACCAGCCATGGGTTCCCCTGTCCTCCCCACTCCTGCTCCCAACCCACCTTACCCCCCAGCCTTTCCCCTCCATTCCCATCTCCTCCAGGGACAAGACTCCCCTGGGGATTCATTTAAACCTGGTGTATTCAGTACAGGCAGGTCCTATCACCTCCTTCCAGGCTGAGCATATGTCCCTGTGTAAGCCCAAGGTTCCAAACAGCCAGCTCATGCACTAAGGACAGGTCCAGGTCCCATAGCCTGGGTGCCTCCCAAACAGATCAAGCTATTGAGTTCTCTCACTTATCCAGAGGGCCTGATCTAGCTGGGGGCACCACAGCCATTGGTACAGAATTCATGTGCGTTCTTTTGATTGGCTATTGGTCCCTGTGCTTTTTGCAATCTTGGATTCAACAATTCACACTCTTGCAGTCCCTCCTCTTTCTCAACCGTTGGACACCTGGAGCTCCAGCTGGGGCCTGGCTGAGGATCTCTGCATCCACTTCCATCAGTTATTGGATGAGAGTTCCAAGACAACTGTTAGGGTGTTTAGTCATCTGATCACCAGACTAGGTCAGACCAGGATTTCTCTCAACCATTGCCAGCAGTCTACAAAGGATATATCACTGTGGATTTCTGGGGACCTCTCAAGCACTCAGCCTATTCCTGTGCTCATGTGGTCTTCATTCATCATGGTCTGTTATTCCTCATTCTCCCTTTCTGTTCTTGATCCAGCTGGGATCTCCTGCTCCCATAAGCTTTCTTTCCCTCAAACCTTGCCCTTCACTACTCCCACTGTCGTCCAGGTTGTTCATGTAGATCTCATCCATTTCTCTCTCATTGGGTGATCCCTGTGTCTTTCCTAGGGTCCCGTTTTCTAGGTAGCCTCCCTGGAGATGTGTAGCAGTCTAGTCATCTTTGTTTTACATCTAATATCCTCCTATGAGTGAGTACATACCATGTTTGTGCTTCTGAGTCTGGGTTACCTCACTCAGGATGATTTTCTCTATAACCATCCATTTGCCTGCAAACCTCATGATGTCATTGTTTTTGTCTGCTGAGTAGTACTCCATTGTGTATATGTACCATATTTTCTTTATCCATTCTTCAGTTGAAGGGCATCTGGGTTGTTTCCACGTTCTGGCTATTACAAACAATGCTGCTATGAACATAGCTGAGAAAATGCCCTTGTGCTATGATTGAGCATTCTTTGGGTACATGCCCAAGAATGCTACAGCTGGGTCTTGGGGGAGATGGATTCCCAATTTTCTAAGGAAGCGACATATTGATTTCCTAAGTGGCTGTACAAACTTGCATTCCCACCAGCAATGGAGGAGAGTTCCCCTTGCTCCCCATCCTCTCCAGTATAAGCTGTCTTCAGTGTTTTTGATCTTTGCCATTCTCACAGTTGTAAGGTGGTATCTCAGAGTCATTTTGATTTGCATTTCCCAGATAATTTGGGATGTTGAGCAATTCCTTAAATGTCTTTCAGCCATTTGAACTTCCTCTGTGGAGAATTCTCTGTTTAATTCTATAGTCCATTTCTTAATTGGACTGTTGGGCATTTTGATGTCTAATTTCTTGAGTTCTTTATATATTCTGGATATCAGCCCTCTGTCAGATGTGGGGTTGGTGAAGACAATTTCCCATTCTTTAGGCTGTCGCTTTGTCTTGTTGACCATGTCCTTTGCTCTACAAAACCTTCTCAGTTTCAACAGGTCCCATTGATTCATTGTTTCTCTCAGTGTCTGTGCTACTGGTGTTATATTTACAAAGTGATCTCCGATGCCAATGCATTCAAGAGTACTTCCTACTTTCTCTTCTATCTGGTTCAGTGTAATTGGATTTATGTTGAGGTCTTTATTCCACTTGGACTTAAGTTTTGCGCATGGTGACAGATATGGATCTATTTGCAGCCTTCTACATGCTGACATCCAGTTATGCCAGCACCATTTGTTGAAGATGCTTTCTCTTTTCCATTGTACATTTTTGGCCTTTTTGTCAAAAATTATATGTTCATAAGTGTGCGGGATAATGGCAGGGTATTCAATTCGATTTCATTGGTCCACATGCTGGTTTTTATGCCAGTACAAAGCTGTTTTTATTACAGTAGCTCTATAGTAGAGCTTGAGGTCGGGGATCATGATGCCTCCAGAAGTTGTTTTATTGTACAGGATTCTTTTGGCTATCGTGGGTTTTTGTTTTTCCATATGAAGTCAAGTATTATTCTTTCCAGATCTGTGAAGAATTGTGTTGGTAATTTGATGGGGATGGCGTTGAATCTGTAGATTGCTTTTGGTAAGATCGCCATTTTTACTATGTTAATCCTGCCTATCCATGAGCATGGGAGATCTTTCCATTTTCTGACATCTTCTTCAAATTCTTTTTTCAGGGACTTAAAGTTCTTGTCATATATGCCCTTCACATGCTTAGTTAGAGTAACCCCAAGGTATTTTATATCATTTGTGGCTATTGTAAAGGGTGATGTATCTCTGATTTCCTTCTCAACCTATTTGTGTATTGTATATAGGAGGGCTACTGATTTTTTTGAGTTGATCTTCTATCCTGCTATGTTGCTGAAGGTGTTTATAAGCTGTATCAGTTCCTTGGTTGAATTTTTGGGGTGACTCATGTATGCTATCACGTCATCTGCAAATAGGGAAAGCTTGACTTCTTCCTTTCCAATTTGTATCCCCTTAATCTCCTTATGTTGTCTTATTGCTCTGGCTAGAACTTCAAGTACTATATTGAATAAGTATGGGGAGAGGGGACAACCTTGCCTTGTTCCTGAGTTTAGTGGTATTGCTTTGAGTATCTCTCCATTTAATTTGATGTTGGCTGTTGGATAGCTGTAGATTGCCTTTATTATGTTTAGGTATGCTCCCTGTATTCCTGATGGCTCCCAGACCTTTATCATGAAGGGGTGTTGGATTTTGTCAAGTGCCTTTTCTGCATCTAGTAAGATGATCATGTGGTTTTTTTTCTTTGAGTTGGTTTATATGGTGTATTACATTGATGGACTTTCATATGTTGAACCACCCTTGCATCCCTGGGATGAAGACTACTTGATCATGGTGGATAATTGTTTTGATGTGTTCTTGGAGTCTGTTCCACAGAATTTTATTGAGTATTTTTGCATCAATGTTCATGAGGGAGATTGGTCTGTAGTTCTCTTTCTTTGTTGCATCTTTGTTTGGTTTAGGAATCAGGGTAATTGTAGCCTCATAGAAGGAGTTTGGTAATATGCTTTCTGCTTCTATTGTGTGGAACAATTTAAAGAGCATTGGTAGTAAGTCTTCTTTGAAGATCTGGTAGAATTCTGCAGTGAAACCATCTGGACCAGGGCTTTTTTTGGTTGGGAGACTTTTAATGACTGATTCTATTTCCTTAGGGGTTATTGGACTATTTAAATGGTTTATCTGGTCTTGATTTCACTTAGGTATGTGGTACCTATCCAGAAAATTATCCATTTCTTTTAGATTTTCCAGGTTTGTGGGGTAGAGGTTTTTGAAGTATGACCTGATGGTTCTCTGGATTTCCTCATTGTCTGTTGTTATGTCCCCCTTTTCATTTCTGATTTTGTTAATTTGGATGCTCTCTCTCTGTCTTTTGGTTAGTTTGGATAAGGGCTTGTCTATCTTGTTGATCTTCTCAAAGTACCAACTCTTTGTTTCCTTAATCCTTTGTATTGTTCTCTTTATTTCTATTTTATTGATTTCAGCTCTCAATTTGATAATTTCCTGGCATCTGTTCCTCCTGGGAGACTTTGCTTCTTCCTGTTCAAGGGCTTTCAGGTGTGCTGTCAAGTCACTAGTGTGAGATTTCTCCAGGTTCTTTATGTGTGCATTCAGTGCTATGAATTTCCCTCTTAACACTGCTTTCATAGTGTCCCATAAGTTTGGGTATGTGGTGTATTCATTTTCATTGATCTCTAGGAAGTCTTTAATTTCTTTCTTTATTTCTTCCTTAACCCATTGGTGATTCAGTTGAGCATTATTCAGTTTCCATGAGATTGTAGGATTTCTGTACTTTTTTCTGTTGTTGAAATCTAACTTTAAACCATGGTGGTCTGATAGAACACAGGAGGTTATTCCAATTGTTTTGTATCTGTTGATATTTGCTTTGTGGCCAAGTATGTGGTCGATTTTAGAGATGGTTCTATGGGGTGCTGAGAAGAAGGTATATTCTTTTTTGTTTGGGTGGAATGTTCTGTAGATATCAATTAAGTCCATTTGAGCCATAACATCAGTTAAGTCCATTATGTTTCTGTTAAGTTTCATTTTGGCAGATCTGTCCAGAGGTGAAAGTGGGTTGTTGAAGTCCCCCACTATTAATGTGTGGGGTTTTATATGTGGTTTAAGCTATAGTAATGTTTCTTTTACATATGTGGGTGCCCTTGTGTTTGGGGCATAAATGTTCAGAATTGAGACTTCATCTTGGTGGATCTTTCCTGCGATGAGTATGTAATGTTCTTCATCATCTCTTTTGATTGATTTTAGTTTGAAGTCTATATTGCTGGATATTAGGATGGCTACACCAGCTTGCTTCTTAAGAACATTTGATTGGAAAGTCTTTTCCCAGCCTTTTATTCTTAGGAGGTGTCTGTCTTTGAATCTGAGGTGTGTTTCTTGTATGCAGCAGAAAGATAGCTCCTGTTTTCGTTTCCATTCTGTTAGTCTGTGTCTTTTTATGGGTGAATTTAGTCCATTGATATTAAGGGATATTAATGACCAGTGATTGTACGTTCCTGTTATTTTTATTTTTTGGTGGTAGTGTGTGTGTGTACTTTTCTTCTTTGGGGTTTACTGCTGTGGTGTTATCTATTGCCTGTGTTTTCATGGGTGTATCTGCCTTCCTTAGGTTGGCATTTTCCTTCTAGTGCTTTCTGTAGGGCTGGGTTTGTGGATAAGTATTGTTTAAATCTGGTTTTGTCTTGGAAGGTCTTGTTCACTCCATCTATGATGATTGAAAGTTTTGCTGGGTATATTAGTCTAGCCTGGCATCCACGGTCTCTTAGTGTCTGAATTATATCTGTCCAGGTCCTTCTGGCTTTCAAAATCTCCATTGAGAAATCGGGTGTTATTCTGATGGATTTGCCTTTATAAGTCACTTGGCCTTTTTCCTTTGCTGCCCTTAATAGTCTTTCTTTATTCTGTACGTTTAGTTGTTTAATTATTATGTGGCAAGGGGGCTTGTTTTTTTTTGGGGGGGGGGGGGGCTAGTCTCTTTGGTGTTCTATAGGCTTCTTGTATCTTCATAGGCATTTCCTTCCTTAAGATGGGAAAGTTTTCTTCTATGATCTTGTTAAATATATTTTCTGTGCCTTTGAGTTGGTGTTCTTTTCCTTCCCCTATCCCTATTATTTGTAGGTTTGGTCTTTTCATGGTGTCCCAAATTTCTTGGACATTTTGAGTCATGACTTTGTTGGTTTTAGTGTTTTCTTTGACTGATGAATCTATTTCTTCTAACGTATCTTCAACACCAGAGATCCTCTCTTCCATCTCTTGCCTTTTGTTGGTTATACTAATATCTGAAGTTCCTGTTTGTTTACTCATATTTTCTATTTCCAGCGTTCCTTCTGCTAGTGTCTCCTTCATTTTTCTATTTCCCTCTTCAGGTCTTGGACTGTCTCCCTTGCTTTTTCATGATTTTCTTTCAAGGACTTACTGTTTTCTTCTGCTTCCTCTAGTTTTTTATTCATTCTTCCCATTTTTTGTTTGTCTGTTCCTCTACTTTATTTTTGATTTCTTCTATATAAGGCTCTAGCCTGTTCATAATGTTACTTATGAGGTTGTTTTCTTCTTCTTCTTCTTCTTCTTCTTCTTCTTCTTCTTCTTCTTCTTCTTCCATTCTGTGATGTACAGGTCTAGCTGTTGGAGAAAGGCTAGGTTCTGGTGATACTGTGTTTTCTTTATTTTTTTGTATGTACTTCTGCCTTGGCGTCTGCCCATCTCCTCTTGGGTTCGTTCTTGGTATTATCAGTGTGCTTGGTCCAGACAGAGCTGACAAATTTAGGGAGCCTCTCTCTGGTCCAGATGGAAGCTCTGGGCCAGATGGAAGCACTGGTCCAGATGAGAGTGCTGGCCAGATAGGAGCTGGATGGCTGGACTCTGAGTCTCAGGAAGTCCCTGGGGTCTCCTTATCTTGTCCAGATGGGTGCTCCTCTTGTCCAGATGGGAGTTCCTCTGTTCTCTGGTCCAGATGGGAGTTCCTCTGTTCTCTGGTCCAGATGGGAGTTCCAGGGCAGGATGAAGGCTGGGGGCTGGTCTCTGATTCTCAGGAAGTGGCTGGAGTCTCTGGCAGGTGGGTGTGTGGTCAGGGTGTGGAGACTACAGAGTCTGCCTTCAGTCTCTGGTCCAGATGGGAGTTCAGGGTCGGACAGGTGCTGGAGGTTGGTCTCTGAGACTCAGGAAGTAGCTGGGGTCTCTGGCAGATGGGTGTGGGGGCTGGGTGTGGAGACTGCAGGGTCTGCCAGCAATCTTGGAAAAGGGGAGCCCCCCTGCAGGGCCTGCTGATTGGCCAGAAACTGGGGCCAAGTTGGTCAGGTCCTCCTGGAATGGCCTGTGTCCAGTGGTGGGACCCAGGGGCAGTTGCCTCTCAGGCTATAACCCCAGGCACTCAACCCAGGGCCAGATGGGAGTTCCCAGGAGGTCAGGGGTTGGGGGTTGGTCTCTGAGTCTCAGGAAGTGGTCTCTGGCAGATGGGTGTGGGGGCAGGGTGTGGGGGCAGGGTTTGGAGACTGCAGGTTCTGCCATCAGCCTCTAGTCCAGATGGGAGTTCTGGGGTGCACATGCCCACTTCTTTAAACAGCAGACCCCCTGTTCTATGAGATTGACATCTTAATAACTTAGAAGAGGACAGGGGTGTGGCTCATTAGATAGAGAATGCAGTTTGTGTTTAACATAATTATATTCCAATTTCTATTGATTAGACTAATTAACATTCCAGTGCTGAAAAGTAGGTGCTTTTTTTCTTCCCAAAATAATTGCTCTATATTGACTGAGCTCCAGTAAACTTGTATTCTACAATGTGGCTGATGTTGGTTTCAATACAGTTGGAGTCTTCCATGTGGAAAATTCTCCATTTAGCAATTACATGCACAGAGAACACTTGAAATTCATAAGTGGTTCAGTAAATCACCAACCATGTAGAGTGCAGTAGAACTAGAAAGAAAGTCTGTGCATTAGTTATGTATATCAAGAGCCCAATCAACAGAATCTTGTGTAATCTTAGAAGGAGAACAAAGAGGAGGAGGAGGAGGAGGAAGAGAATGAAAATGAAGAGGAAGAGAATGAAGAAGAGGAAGAAGAAGAAAAAAAAACATGCATAGATTTCCACACTGAACTGCATGTATTTCAACCCCTTTATTTCAAGTTCCACAGAACAGTCCAGATTGAGGACTGTGGCAGAGCTCTCTCTTCTGGGTGGACATGAGCAACACACCATCTTGAAGAAAATCAGCTACATGAGACCTTCACAAGATCAGGACTGTTAACCCTGCCTGGAAAGAAGTGAAACAGGATCAGGAAACTCATGATTAGACCCTCATCAGATCCTCACAAGATCTCTTGCCTCCTTAACTTTATATGAGGTGAAAAATTGTTTAGTATGGGATTCTTCAGTTGTATAGATTATTGTGGGTGGAATTCTTCCATGGTATCACTGCCTGTAGGTTGTCTAGGGAACTAGTATAGTTTCTTTTGAGTCCTCTATGCTTCTATAACTAACTCCAATAGAATCATTGGTTCACTAATTTGAACTTGGATGGAATTTTCCCTTTGTGCCCTCTCTATCTGGGGTGGATAGACATATTTTTATGTCTCCCCAACAAGAGTCATGTAGTAAAAGCCAACACTGACCAATATAATCCAATGTACTGACCATGTGTTTGTATACAGAAAGAAAAAATTAACCTCTTGCTTCATCCCACCCCAAGAGTCCTCAGCTCCTAGTGTCAAAATGACTTCCTACAATGATGATGAATTTGAGCTTTTCAAATTGTTTCATGGAGATTATTTGGATATATTATAAGTGCATTTCATGGGAAAACATACCTCTAATATATCATAATTTTGAAGAGGAAAAATGTAGTAGCCTGATACCAAAATATTATACTATAACAATAAAGAAAGGTCTCACATGCCAGTCATCCAGTTCTTCTTGGGTTACACAGAAGATGATGCCCAAGCACATTTCTACAGTGATGTGGTGGTTTGAAATAAAATGCCCCTAAAAGAGAGTGGTACTATTAGGAGGTGTGGCTTTGTTGGAGTAGGTGTGGTCTTGTTGGAGGAAGTGTGTCACTACTGTGGAGGCAGGCTTTGAGGTCTCATATATGTTCAAGCCACACCCAGTGTTGCAGATCACTTCCTGTTGCCTTTGAGTAAAGATGTAGGACTCCTGACTACTCTAGCACCATGTCCACCTGCATGCCACCAAGTTGAACTGTAATGGTAACAGACTAAACCTCTGAAAATGTAAGCTACTTTATTTTTCCTTTATACTAGTTGCTGTGGTCATGGTGTCTCTTCACAGCAGTAGAAACCCTAATGAAGACAAGTAAATCCATTAGAAATCTTCTTGGTGAGTTTATCCAAGTCCCACTCCAGCCATGACACATTCCTTAGTACCCCTGAAAGCTCCAACCCTAGAACTGTCACTATCTGTTTATATCAGATCTTTCCTTCTAAAGACAATGTGCAGATTGAGAATTACATCTCTGGTATGAGGATCATCAACACATTTTAACTATGTGTCTGTCTGACTATGTGAAGCTATTATACACTGTAGGAATAAAAATTAATCATTGCCAGGGTCAATTCTTCAATAGCATACAAGCATTTTTTAAATTCAGAGTCCCAAGCTAAAATTTCAAGAAATACAAGTCTTAGCATTTGTCTATAAAGTCGTCTCTGCAATATTTTTCTTACTACTTCTTCATAGGTTGTTTGTGATCTTGCTAAAAGTGAGGCTCAAATGAGCATAAATAGCACAAAACTCAAGAAACTATTAAGTACAAGCAGTAAAGTTTTGCCCATGTTATAGAAGATGAACAAAAGTGGTCTACCCAGTAACTTGGAAAAGGTAGAATCTTGAGGCTTTAATTGCTCAGGGGGTTCAGAAAGGTCTTTGGGTGAATATTCGTCATGGGGAGAAGGATGCACAATAAGAGGGTGATTTTCAGATGGAGCAAACTCAATGAGTAGAGGAATGAACAGAGAGGCAACTTGGGGATACATCCACATTTACCTCTGTACTGAAATGCCCCAGTTTCTAATGATTCCTGTTTGGAGCTGATGTGAGATGCATGAGAACAGTAGGTCTCAGGGTGAGCTTTGGGTCTGGAAGGAATCAACATCATATGTGAAGTTAGAACAGATAATAATCTGTTGCAGACATAACAAGTAAACAAACATAGGCTGGAGCTCAGCAAATTGGGTTTTAACAAAATCTCCCATTGCCCCAGATTGAAAACCATTAGATTATAAATAAATAAACAGTAAAGTGAAGTCAGGGACTGAGGAGATAGATCAATGGGTAGAGTGCATATTGTGAAAGTATGAGGACCTGAGTTTGGTTCCCTAGCATCCATATAAAAGCCAAGCACTGTAGTGTGTGCCTGTAATTCCAGTGCTGGGAGGCTATTTACAGAAGGGCAAATACAGGAAGATCCCGAAGCTTGTTATCCAGCAGGTCTAGCTAAATAGTGAGCTTCAGGAGAGGTGACAGTCCCAGTCTCAAAAATATAAGGTAAAAGATGATAGAAAAAATTAGCTTAAGTTAACCTCCAGCCTTCACTCATGTACACACACACACACACACACACACACACACACACACACAAAAAGGATCTAATCTGGTATATCCTTTCACACTGTGAGATTCAGAGCCTCTCTTCCACCCCAGCCAAGTCTCTGCCTTAGTCCCTCCTTGTCACACACATCCTTTTATCCTTAATCTTCTGAGCATTCACACACACACACACACACACACACACACACACACACACACACACACACACAGTCACTCACATGCAGCCAAATACCTGGTGGTGTTCAAAAACTGGAAACCAGCCTTTATTTTCTCTTGGAGCATTTATTTCATAATGTGTGTATGGACTGAGAACAAGGGTAGAATTTAAACAATCCCTGATTAAAGATGGCACTGCATATTTATCAAATTATACTGTTGGATATTTATTCCTTACTGGGAAGTATTTGCATAAAGTCTTTCATAATTTAATTCACTTATTTAAGTAATGCTTTTATTTATTTTCATTGGTTTACTTGGAAGGGAAAGTTCATTCTGCAGGCTACTGGAGCCTCCTAGTGGCAAATTATGTAATTCCAACTCAATTTATCTTCAAGGCTGACTTTGGAAGAATAATAGCCAAATACTTAGTTTTCGAATAGTCAGTGGAAGCAGAAAGAAAGGAAGGAAGGAATGGAGGGAGGGAGAGGAAGGGAGAGAGGGAGGAAGGGAGGGAGGGAGGGGAAAAGTGAATCAGGACAAGAATGTTATAAAGATATTCAATATCCTCATCCAAGCTGAACTCTCTCTGGTTGTTGCTTCAATCTCTAACATTTATCAAACTCCATATGGTGTTCTTGCTTGGAGAGACAATAGTGCACAGGCTTCAAGTTCTTCTGCTCAACTTAAAAGCTAACTGGGTATATGCATAAAAAGAATATTGTCAAGAATTTCAGGTTCTTCCCACCCTATCTTGCAAGTGGTGACTACCTGGGGCAGCCATTTTCCATCAGCACTTTAACAAATCATCTTCTCTCCCCTCCATTCTAGAACATTCAATAGCAACTGGCCTGGCCACTGCTCTGCATAGGCATTAGTCCATCCCCTGAACCTGCCTCCCACAGACAACTTCTCATGGATGCAGAGTCATCCACTGCTGTCAGTGGGCTGCTGTCACCTGTCAGAAAGTTTCAGGCAGCAAGTGAGCCTGACTGATGATATTCACCTTCCAGAGTCGAGGTGCCTGATATCAGATAGACCTCAGGCTAACGGACACTGGGGGCCAATTTCACATAACCATTTCAATGCAAGAGGTTCCTGCTTCTATCCAGGGCACCTCTAGCCTTCTCCTTGACTGGAGGTGGTTTCCAAGAGCTGCTGTCCTCTCCTCACCCCACAGTTCTCTGCAGCACTGTTGAGCTTCCTCACCTAGTACCCAGGCCACAAACACCAGTATCACTCCTGACCCCTGTCACTTATATGTCAGGTGATTTTTTTTTCTTTTATTATTATTATTATTATTATTATTATTATTATTATTATTATTATGTGTTTTAATTTTATACATCAGCCATGGGTTCCCCTGTCCTCCCCCCTCCCACTCCCACCCCCACATTCCTCCCAGCCCCTGCCCTCCATTTCCATGTCCTCCAGGACCAATACAACCCTAGGGATTCATTTCAACCTGGTGTATTCAGTACAGGAAGGTCCTGTCACCTACTTCCAGGCTGAGAAAAGTGTCCCTGTGTAAGCCCAAGGTTCCAAACAGCCAGCTCATGCACTAAGGACAGGTCCTGGTCCCACAGCCTGGGTGCCTCCCAAACAGATCAAGCTATTCAATTGTCTCACTTATAAAGAGGGCCTGATCCAGCTGGGGGCTCCACAGCCTTTAGTTCATAATTCATGCGCTCCGATTCAATTGGCTATTTGTCCCTGTGCTATTTGCAATCTTGGATTCAACAATTCACACTCTTGCAGTCCCTCCTCTTTCTCAACAGTTGAACACCTGGAGCTCCACCTGGGGCCTGGCTGAGGATCTCTGCATCCACTTCCATCAGTTATTGGATGAGAGTTCCAAGACAACTGTTAGGGTGTTTAGTCATCTGATCACCAGACTAGGTCAGATCAGTCTTTCTCTCAATCATTGCCAGCAGTCTACAGAGGATGTATCATTGTGGATTTCTGGGGACCTCTCCAGCACTCTGCCTATTCCTGTGCTCATGTGATCTTCATTTATGATGGTCTGTTATTCCTTGTTCTCCCTTTCTGTTCTTGATCCAGCTGGGATCTCCTGCTCCCATAAGCTTTCTTTCCCTCAAATCTTTCCCTTCATTACTCCCACTCTTGTCCAGGTTGTCCATGTAGATCTCATCCATTTCTCTCTCATTGGGTGATCCCTGTGTCTTTCCTAGGGTCCCGTTTTCTAGGTAGCCTCCCTGGAGATGTGTAGCAGTCCAGTCATCTTTGTTTTATAACTAATATCCTCCTATGAGTGAGTACATACCATGTTTGTCCTTCTGAGTCTGGGTTACCTCACTCAGGATGATTTTCTCTATAACCATCCATTTGCCTGCAAACCTCATGATGTCATTGTTTTTGTCTGCTGAGTAGTACTCCATTGTGTATATGTACCATATTTTCTTTATCCATTCTTCAGTTGAAGGGCATCTAGGTTGTTTCCACGTTCTGGCTATTACAAACGATGCTGATATGAATATACCTGAGCAAATGCCCTTGTGGTATGATTGAGCATTCCTTGTGTATATGCCCAAGAGTGCTACAGCTGGGTCTTGGGGAGATGGATTCCCAGTTTTCTAAGGAAGCACCATATTGATTTCCATAGTGGCTGTACAAGCTTGCATTTCCACCAGCAGTGGAGGAGAGTTCCCCTTGCTCCACATCCTCTCCAGCATAAGCTGTCTTCTGTGATTTTGATCTTAGCCACTCTGACAGGTGAAAGGTGGTATCTCAGAATCCTTTTGATTTGCATTTCCCAGATAATTAGGGATGTTGAGCAATTCCTTAAATGTCTTTCAGCCATTTGAACTTCCTCTGTGGAGAATTCTCTGTTTAGTTCTATAGCCAATTTCTTAATTGGACTGTTGGGCATTTTGATGTCTAATTTCTTGAGTTCTTTATATATTCTGGATATCAGCCCTCTGTCAGATGTAGGGTTGGTGAAGACATTTTCCCATTCTTTAGGCTGTCGCTTTGTCTTATTGACCATGTCCTTTGCTCTACAAAACCTTCTCAGTTTCAACAGGTACCATTGATTCATTGTTTCTCTGTGCTACTGGTGTTATATTTACAAAGTGATCTCCGATGCCAATGCATTCAAGAGTACTTACTACTTTCTCTTCTATCAGGTTCAGAGTAACTGTATTTATGTTGAGGTCTTTATTCCACTTGGACTTAAGTTTAGTACATGGTGACAGATATGGATCTATTTGCAGCCTTCTACACATTGACATCCAGTTATGCCAGCACCATTTGTTGAAGATGCTTTCTTTGTTCCATTGTACATTTTTGGCTTCTTTGTCAAAAATTATATGTTCATAGGTGTGTGGGTTGATGTCAGGGTCTTCATTCGATTCCTTTGGTCCACATGTCGGTATTTATGCCAGTACCAAGCTGTTTTTATTACAGTAGCTCTATAATAGAGGTTGAGGTTGGGGATTGTGATACCTCCAGAGGTTGTTTTATTGTACAGGATTCTTTTGGCTATCCTGTTTTTTTTGTTTTTCCATATGAAGTTGAGTATTATTCTTTCCAGATCTGTGAAGAACTGTGTTGGTAATTTGATGGGGATGGCATTGAATCTGTAGATTGCTTTTGGTAAGATCGCCATTTTTACTATGTTAATCCTGCCTATCCATGAGCATGGGAGATCTTTCCATTTTCTAACATCTTCTTCAATTTCTTTTTTCAGCGTCTTAAAGTTCTTGTCATATAGGTCCTTCACATGCTTAGTTAGATTAACCCCAAGGTATTTTATATCATTTGTGGCTATTGTAAAGGGTGATGTATCTCTGATTTCCTTCTCAGCCTGTTTGTCAATTGTATGTAGGAGGGCTACTGATTTTTTTTTAGTTGATCTTGTATCCTACTATGTTGCTGAAGGTGTTTATAAGCTGTATCAGTTCCTTGGTTGAATTTTTGGGGTCACTCATGTATACTATCACATCATCTGCAAATAGGAAAAGTTTGACTTCTTCCTTTCCAATTTGTATCCCTTTAATCTCTTTATGTTGTCTTATAGCTCTGGCTAGAACTTCAAGTACTATTTTGGATAAGTATGGGGAGAGGGGACAGCATGCCTTATTCCTGATTTTATTGGTATTGCTTTGAGTTTCTCTCCTTTTAATTTGATGTTGGCTTGCTGTTGATTGCCTTTATTATGTTTAGGTACGTTCCCTGTATTCCTGGTTGCTCCAAGACCTTTATCATGAAGGGGTGTTGGATTTTGTCAATTGCCTTTTCTGCATCTGGTGAGATGATCATGTGGTTTTTTTTCTTTGAGTTTGTTTATATGGTGTATTACATTGACGGACTTTCATATGTTGAACCACTCTTGCATCCCTGGGATGAAGACTACTTGATCATGGTGAATAATTGTTTTGATGTGTTCTTGGAGTCTGTTCCAAAGAATTTTATTGAGTATTTTTGCATCAATGTTCATGAGGGAGGTCGGTCTGTAGTTCTCTTTCTTTGTTGCATCTTTGTTTGGTTTAGGAATCAGGGTAATTGTAGCCTCATAGAAGGAGTTTGGTAATGCACTTTCTGCTTCTATTGTGTGGAACAATTTAAAGAGCATTGGTAGTAAGTCTTCTTTGAAGATCTTGTAGAATTCTGCAGTGAAACCATCTGGTCCTGGGCTTTTTTTGGTTGGGAGACTTTTAATGACTGATTCTATTTCCTTAGGGGTTATTGGACTATTTAAATGATTTGTCTGGTCTTGATTTCACTTAGGTATGTGGTACCTATCCAGAAAATTATCCATTTCTTTTAGATTTTTCAGTTTTGTGGAGTAGAGGTTTTTGAAGTATGACCTGATGGTTCTCTGGATTTCCTCATTGTCTGCTGTTATGTCCCCCTTTTCATTTCTGATTTTGTTAATTTGGATGCTCTCTCTCTGTCTTTTGGTTAGTTTGGATAAGGGCTTGTCTATCTTGTTGATCTTCTCAAAGAACCAACTCTTTGTTTCATTAATCCTTTGTATTGTTCTCTTTATTTCTATTTTATTGATTTCAGCTCTCAATTTGATAATTTCCTGGCATCTGTTCCTCCTGGGAGACTTTGCTTCTTCCTGTTCAGGGGCTTTCAGGTGTGCTGTCAAGTCACTAGTGTGAGATTTCTCCAGCTTCTTAATGTGTGCATTCAGTGCTATGAGTTTCCCTCTTAGCACTGCTTTCATAGCGTCCCATAAGTTTGGGCATGTGATATATTCATTTTCATTGATCTCTAGGAAGTCTTTAATTTCTTTCTGTATTTCTTCCTTAACCCATTGGTGATTCAGTTGAGCATTATTCAGTTTCCATGAGATTGTAGGATTTCTGTACTTTTTTTCTGTTGTTGAAATCTAACTTTAAACCATGGTGGTCTGATAGAACACAGGAGGTTATTCCAATTGTTTTGTATCTGTTGATATTTGCTTTGTGGCCAACTATGTGGTTGATTTTAGAGAAGGTTCCATGGGGTGCTGAGAAGAAGGTATATTCTTTTTTGTTTGGGTGGAATGTTCTGTAGATATCGATTAAGTCCATTTGAGCCATAACATCAGTTAAGTCCATTATGTTTCTGTTAAGTTTCATTTTGGCAGATCTGTCCAGAGGTGAAAGTGGGTTGTTGAAGTCCCCCACTATTAATGTGTGGGGTTTTATATGTGGTTTAAGCTATAGTAATGTTTCTTTTACATATGTGGGTGCCCTTGTGTTTGGGGCATAAATGTTCAGAATTGAGACTTCATCTTGGTGGTCTTTCCTGTGATGAGTATGTAATGTCCTTCATCATTTCTTTTGATTGATTTTAGTTTGAAGTCTACATTGCTGGATATTAGGATGGCTACACCAGCTTGCTTCTTAAGAACATTTGATTGGAAAGTCTTTTCCCAGCCTTTTATTCTTAGGAGGTGTCTGTCTTTGAATCTGAGGTGTGTTTTTTGTATGCAGCAGAAAGATAGCTCCTGTTTTCGTTTCCATTCTGTTAGTCTGTGTCTTTTTATGGGTGAATTTAGTCCATTGATATTAAGGGATATTAATGACCAGTGATTGTACATTCCTGTAGTTATTTTTATTTTTTGGTGGTAGTGTGTGTGTACTTTTCTTCTTTGGGGTTTACTGCTGTGGTGTTATCTATTGCCTGTGTTTTCATGGGTGTATCTGCCTTCCTTAGGTTGGCATTTTCCTTCTAGTGCTTTCTGTAGGGCTGGGTTTGTGGATAAGTATTGTTTAAATCTGGTTTTGTCTTGGAAGGTCTTGTTCACTCCATCTATGATGATTGAAAGTTTTGCTGGGTATATTAGTCTAGCCTGGCATCCACGGTCTCTTAGTGTCTGAATTATATCTGTCCAGGTCCTTCTGGCTTTCAAAATCTCCATTGAGAAATCGGGTGTTATTCTGATGGATTTGCCTTTATAAGTCACTTGGCCTTTTTCCTTTGCTGCCCTTAATATTCTTTCTTTATTCTGTATGTTTAGTTGTTTAATTATTATGTGACAAGGGGACTTGTTTTTGGGGGGTTGGGGGTCTAGTCTCTTTGGTGTTCTATAGGCTTCTTGTATCTTCATAGGCATTTCCTTCCTTAAGATGGGAAAGTTTTCTTCTATGATCTTGTTAAATATATTTTCTGTGCCTTTGAGTTGGTGTTCTTTTCCTTCCCCTATCCCTATTATTTGTAGGTTTGGTCTTTTCATGGTGTCCCAAATTTCTTGGACATTTTGAGTCATGACTTTGTTGGTTTTAGTGTTTTCTTTGACTGATGAATCTATTTCTTCTAACGTATCTTCAACACCAGAGATCCTCTCTTCCATCTCTTGCCTTTTGTTGGTTATACTAATATCTGAAGTTCCTGTTTGTTTACTCAAATTTTCTATTTCCAGCATTCCTTCTGCTAGTGTCTTCTTCATTTTTTCTATTTCCCTCTTCAGGTCTTGGACTGTCTCCCTTGCTTTTTCATGATTTTCTTTCAAGGACTTATTGTTTTCTTCTGCTTTAATTGTCCTTTCCTCTAGTTTTTTATACTGTTCTTCCCTTTTTTTGTTTGTCTGTTCCTCTACTTTATATTTGATTTCTTCTATATAAGGCTCTAGTCTCTTCATGATGTTACTTATAAGGTTGTTTTCTTCTTTTTCTTCTTCTTCTTCTTCTTCTTCTTCTTCTTCTTCTTCTTCTTCTTCTTCTCCTCCTTCTCCTTCTCCTTCTCCTTCTCCTTCTCCTTCTCCTTCTCCTTCTCCTTCTCCTTCTCCTTCTCCTTCTCCTTCTCCTTCTCCTTCTTCTTCTTCCATTCAGTGATGTTCAGGTCTAGCTGTTGGAGAAGGTCTAGGTTCTGTTGATGTTGTATTGCTCTTTATTTTGTTGTATGTACTTCTGCCTTGGCGTCTGCCCATCTCCTCTTGGGTTCGTTCTTGGTCTTATCAGTGTACTTGGTCCGGAGACAGCTGACAGATTTAGGGAGCCTCTCTCTGGTCCAGATGGCAGCTCTGGGCCAGATGGAAGCACTGGTCCAGATGAGAGTGCTGGCTGGATAGGAGCTGGGGTGCTGGACTCTGAGTCTTGGGAAGTCCCTGGGGTCTCCTTATCTTGTCCAGATGGGAGCTCCTCTGGTCAGATGGGAGTTCCTCTGTTCTCTGGTCCAGATGGGAGTTCCAGGGCAGGAAGGAGGCTGGGGGCTGGTCTCTGATTCTCAGGAAGTGGCTGGGGTCTCAGGCAAATTGGTGTGGGGGTAGGGTGTGGAGACTGCAGTGTCTGCCTGCAGTCTTGGAAAAGGGGAGCCTTCCTGCAGGATCTGCAGATTGGCTGGAAACTGGGGCCAAGTTGGTCAGGTCCCCCCGGGATGGCCTGTGTCCAGTGGTGGGCCCCAGGGGCAGTTGCCTCTTTGGCTATAACCCCAGGCACTCACCTCTGGTCCAGGTGGGAGCTGGGGGTTGGTCTCTGAGTCTCAGGAAGTGGCTGGGGTCTCTGGCAAATGAGTGTGGGGGCAGGGTGTGGAGACTGCAGTGTCTGCCTGCAGTCTTGGAAAAAGGCTAGGTGAAAAGTTCAGCTCCACCTCACTGGCCTTCTCTGTTGAAATGCCATCTGAGGACACAGTGCACTGCATTTATATCACTCTTCCCCATATGTCTTCCACTTTAGCTCATTCTCAGAGCCTCTTTTATACAAATGTGTTCTTTTATGTCTTTCTATGGCTGCATTAAGATCATCATATACCTAAAATTTATTATTCTAACATGTTCCCAATATTTTTTAAAAACAGTATATTTTCTATTTATACACTTTGCTGGGTCTATACAACTATGCTGTGTTCATTCTTTTATGAATAAGGGCCCATCATTTCAGGTATGTCTCTGGAGTACCTAATTTAAGCCAATTTGTGCCCAGAATGCAAACACAATACCCACTAAACTGTTAGCCCATTAATGGGAATACAATTCAAATTCTGGATTTTCTTGAGAGCTCAAAGGCAATACCCTGAAAAGAGCTCAGGTTCCAGGACCTCAGAGGTCAAAGTTTCCATGCCAATAATCACATCTGTGTAACCTTGAGAAAGATGTCCACACCCACTGGGTCCCATTGCCTTGCTGTGTAAACTGGACAAATGCCTTTAGGGGTCCTGGGAAGAATCTGTAAGATGCTGTGTGGATAATTCCTAACCCAGACCCTAAAGCAGTGAGTATTCCACTGATGACAGTTATTATTCAGCATGAGTTAGCAGAAGTGACAGTTTTCCCAGTGAGTAATTCAAGCAGGTCACTCTCCTCTGCTTCAACAACACAGCACACACTGCTCCTGTGCTGGAATCTGTCCCTTTTCCTGTCTGCCCTTGTCTTCCACCTCCTTTTCATCCTATCTTGCTGTCATCACGGTACTGCCTACCTCATGCTGGCCCTTCTCCTTCCCCTGCCACTGTCATCCCTGCTTCAGCCCATTGTCAACAATCCAAAAGTCTCCAGAAGAAACTACCCTGTCTACTTTGTTCCCTGCTGTGTCTGCAGCCTTGGGTTGGATTATTGTGAGTTTTTAATGCATAAAAGAGAATGAATTAGTAGCAAATGAATGAGTGAATGAATGAATGGCAACCATGAGACAGCTTTCTAAAGAATAAAAACCAAACACCAAGTGAGAGATAGTTACATTTATTACTTGGCATTATAATCACCTAAGTGTCCTTGAATTACTTATTTTAAAAATGTGGAATGAAGCTTCTCAGAAGCTCTGAGTCTTTGCTCTCTCACCCCAGAGATGCCTCATGAAATCTTTTCTCAACTCCTCTCTCCAATGTACAACTGTAAAATCCTGTTTGACATCCTTCTAGTTCTTAAATAAACTACCTATTAGTCACAGAGATACTAAGGGAATCTTTGATTGAAAAACATGTTAATCATTTACTCGTAGCAAACTGTAATTTTATCCTGAACAGCAGCAGGTAGAAGCATTACTCATGTTTTTTTTGTTTTGTTTCTTTTTCCCCTTTAATTGAAAATAGATTCTTTTTTTACATAATATATCTCTCTAGTCCCCCTAGTTCCTCCCCACCTCTCCCCCCTTCAGATCCACTCCATTTCTGCCTCTCATTAGAAAACAAGCAGACTTCTAAGGGATAATAATAAAATAAAAAAAGCAATAATAGAGAACAAACACTAACACATTGGAATAGTACAAAACAGGCAAACAAAGGAAAAGGGCCCTAGAAAAGGTACAAGAAACACATATAGATGTAGAGACCCTCTTGTTTGCACACTCAGAAATCCCACAAAAACACTAAACTGGACACAAAGGACCTATAGGGTGAAAAGGGAGGAAAAAATGAAAAAAATTAAAATTAAAAATAGATTAAGTAAAAATGGAAGTAACATTTAAAAAATTGTAAAGCCCTGATACTACATTATAAGACAAAGAACCTCCAGAGATGCTACTGAGCTCCTTTTCTGTTGGATATCTACTGCTGAGCATGTGGCCTATCCTTAATAGAAGTTTGTTTGCCCAGTGAGACTCCCTTAGAGAAAACTAATTATTCATTTACAAGTTGTTATGAATTGGAGGTAGCTTCTGGGTTAGGGATGGAGGCATGTGTTCATTTCTTTCAGCTCTAGACCCAATCTGGTGTAGACACATCCTGTGCATGCTGCTGCAGTCTCTGTGAGTTCATATGTGCAGTGATCCTCTTGATTTATAGGGCCTTGTTTTCTTGGTGTCCTCCATCACCTCAGGCTCTTACACTCTTTCTGCCTCCTCTTCCACAGGGTTTCCTGAGCCCTGAGGGGAGAGATCTGATGGAGACTTCGGCTGAGTGTTCCAAGGTCTCTTACTTTCTGCATATTGTCTGGCTGTGGATCCCTGAATTTGTTCCCATCTGTTGCAGGAGGAAGTTTCTCTGGTGGTAGCTGAGCAAGGTACTGATCTGTAAGTATAGCACAGTGTTATTATGAATGATTTTATTGATACATTCCTTTACTAGAAGAGTAGCATTTGATTTTACCCTAAGTCCCTGAGCTGTCTGATACTATGTTCTTAGTCACCCAAGCAATGTCAGGTATGGGTTCCATTTCATGGGGTGGACCTTAATTCAAATCAGATATTGATTGTTTATTCCCAAAAGCTTTGTGCCACCATTGCAGATGCCATTGTAGATCAAAGGGTTTGTGGCTGGGTTAGTGTTTACATTTCTCCTTTAATGGCATGCAGAGTACCTTCCTGTACCAAAGACACTAGCATGTAGGTATAAAAGCTTTTTGTAGGCACCACTTCAACTTCTCCATCTTCAATGAGTTATGAAGGTGTTGTGTTCAGCAATAGAGCCTTGCTGTCAGTTTGTGGAGAAGCAACCGATAGTCTTGGCAACAGCCTGGGTTGTTTGGAGATTCCTTTAGGGTCCCTTTGACCAACAACTCAATTATATGTAACTCATTCCCAGTACTGGAAGTTTCATTTGGTGACAAGATGTCTAGCTAGGGCTTTGTCTCCTGCATTATTTGGCAATTTCATTTAGATCTCCTTCAAACACATATATATATGAAGCTTCTACTGTTTTCAGTTTCTGTCTTAGTTAGGGTTTTATTGTTGTGAAAATACTTCATGACCATGGCAACTCTTATAAAGGAAAATGTTTAATTGGGGCTGGCTTACAGTTCAGATGTTTAGTCCATTATCAACATGGCAGGAAGCATAGAAACCTGTAGGCAGACTTGGTGCTGGAGAAGGAGCTAAGAGTTCTACATCTTGATCCACAGCCAGCAGGAAAAGATTGAGACATACTAGGCCTGGCATGAGCTTCTGAGACCTCAAAGCCTGCCCCCCATGACACACTTCATCCAACAAAGCCACATCTACTCCAGCAAGGCCACGCCTCCTAATACTGCCACTCCCTGTTTGCCTATGGGACTATTTTTATTCAAGCTACCACATTTCCCATACTATCTTTCAAATGTCCCTTAATATTAGCTATTTTTCCCTTCCTTGTGCCCCTCTACCCACCCCTATTTGATCTTTCTGTTCTAGAGCCCCCATCATCCATCCATAACTATCTGTTCTTTTACCTCTTCCGAGGGAGATCTGTGTCCCCTAGTCCCTTACTCTAACCTTTGTGGTTCTATGGAGTGTGGCTTTTTTTTTTTAAATCATTGACTTAACAGCTAATATCCACATATAAGTAAATATATACCATATTTGTCATTCTGAGTCTGGGTTATCTCGCTCAGAGTATTTTTTCTAGTTCCATTCATTTACCTGATTTTCATGATTTAATTATTTTAACAGCTGAGTAAGAGTCTACTGTGTAAATGTGCCACATTTTCTGTATGTATTCATCTGTTGAGAGCTAGGTTGTTTTCAATTTCTGGCTATTATTAATAGAGCAGCAATGAACATGCTGAGCAAGTGTCTCTGTGGTAGAATGAAGTTTCTTTGAGGTATACACCAAAGAGGGATATAGCTGGATCTTGAGGTAGATCAATCCCCATCTTCCTGATGAACTGCCACACTGATTTCATAGTAGCTATACAAGTTTGCAAGTCCCACCAGGAATGGGTGATTTCACATCCTCACCAGTGTGAGGGGTCATTGTTTTTTATCTTAGCCATTCCAAGGGATGTTAGATGAAATCTCAAAGGAGTTTTGATTTGCATTTCCATGATGACTAAGGATGTTGAATGTTTATAATGCCTTCTGTAGGGATGGGTTTATAGATTTATATTCTTTAAATATGGTTTTATAGTGTAATGCCTTATTTTCTCCATCCATTGTGATTGAAACTTTTGCTGAGTATAGCATTCTAGACTGGCATCTGTGGTCTTTTAGAGTTTGTAGAACATCTGTCCAGGCCCTTCAGGCTTTTAAAGTCTCCATTCAGAAGGCACATGTTATTCTAGTAGGTATGCCTTTATATGTTACTAGGTCTTTTTCCCTTGCACTTTTAATATTTTTCTTTGTTCTGTACATTTTGTGTTTTGATATTATATGATGAAAGGACTTTCTTTTTTGGTCTAACCTATTTGGTCTTCTGTGTGCTTCTTTTATGTACTTTTATAAATATCTCCTTCTTTAGGGAAATTTTCTTTTATGGTTTTGTTGAAAATATTTTCTGTGCGTTTGACCTAGATTTTTTTTTCTTCTATTCCTATTATTTTTAGGCTTAGTCTTTTCATAGTGTCCCATATTTCCTGGATGTTTTGTACTGTTTTTGTTTGTTTGTTTGTTTAGATTTAGATTTAGCCTTTTCTTTGACCAAAGTATCCATTTATTCTATGTGTCTCCAGTGCCTGAGATTCTTTCTTCCATCTGTTGTATCTGTTGGTGAGGCTTGCCTCTAGGGTTCCTGATCAAGTTCATAAACTTTTCATTTCCGAATTTACCTCAATTTGGGTTTTCTTTATTGATTCTATTTCCACTTTTGGGTCTTGAACTGCTTCCCTCATTTTTTTCCATTGTTCATTTGTGTTTTTATAGATTTCTTTAAAGGATTCATTCATTTCCCCTTTAAGGAGCCCTATCATAGTCATAAAGACTATTTTAAGAACTATTTCTTGTGCTTCAGTTATGTTACAAGTGGGGTTGCTTGGCTCTAGTGAAGACATATTTTGGGATGTTATTTATTATGTTTTTATACTAGCATCTAGGCATCTGGGTTTGAGATGACTCATTGCAGGTGCTAATATCTGGTCTTGGCTTCATTGAGTGGGTGTTTTGCTCCTTGTTTTCTGTTGCCCTCTTTGGTTCTTTGGAGGATGTGTTGTCTGTGTGCTACTTGTTAGAGAATTCATCTGAGATCCTGCTATGTGTGGCTACTGGGGGTTCTGGATAAAATGTGCTTCTAGATATTAGGATCTAAATAGGCAGGGGGATGGGCTAAGAGCTGGGGCTGAGTGAGTCCACAGGAAAGAAAGCAGGGTGTTCCACTAGGATCTGCTTAGTCCCCTGGAAATAGGACAGAGAGTAAAAAGAGGCCATAACAGGTAGTCTATTAAAGAGCAGGAGATTAAACTGGGGATTGGATTTGGAGAAAGGAGTTAGTTAGTAGGTTTGGCTAGAATTCCCAGGGAATTCCTGCTGGTTGTGGGGTCTGGTTATAACATGATGAGTGGAGAAGGTTGTAGGAGAACTGTGTGATCAGCAGGAGGTGGGTTCAGAGAGAAGGGGGAAGTCACAGCTGGTGGTCTGCTACAGAACGGGGGTAGGGGGTTGGGGGGAGTGGTAGGGGGAGTGAGACTAGGAGATTGGGTTCAGAAAAGAGGAGGGAGGAGTAATGATCTACAGTTAATTTATCTGTTTTCCTCTATTCATGATTTTTTTTTTAATTCTGTAGTTTTATGTGCATTAGTGTGAGGGTATCAGATCCCCTGGAACTGGAGTTACAGACAGTTGTGAGCTGCCATGTGGGTGCTGGGAATTGAACCCAGGTCCTCTGGAAGAACAGCCAGTGCTCTTAGCCATCTCTCCAGCCCCTATTCATGATTTTTAATCTAAGAATTTTTTTGAATTTTTTTACCCTATCATTTGGACTTAGTTATTATGGTTTATGGCAAAGAAACAACCTTTATTTTTATAATTTATACTCTACCAAAAAAGGAGACACAGAGATAAGGAACACAAATTACATTATAACATTAGATGAAGAAAACCAAATTGAAACACAACACAAAAAAAAATGTGAAGGAAAGAAGCTGACTTATAATTTAAATGAAAGGAAAAAAAGAACAAAGAAAAAGTCAAGCTCAAACCACAGGGTCTAACAGCTACCAAATGCATAACTGTCCAAAGCCTTCATCTTTTGTTTGTGATATCATGAAATAGCATCTTGCTATAAATGTTTTAATGGCATATTTTAATCTTATTCTGTTTATACATTTGTTTGAAGGTCCAATAGTTTTAATAGTTATTGGTGGGCAACCAGTGTCCAATATGTTTGTATTATTTTCTGTCATCATAAACACACCCTGGATATGTTTTCATTTTTAATGAACCCTTAAAATTCTTTTCTTCCTTTTTTTAATTTATTATATTTGTGCTTTAATTTTACACATCAGCCATGGGTTCCCCTGTCCTCCCTCCTCCCACACCCGACCCAACCTTCCCCCCAGCCTCTCCCCTCCATTCCCATCTCCTCCAGGGATTCAATTCAACCTGGTTGATTCATTACAGGCAGGTTCAGTCCCCTCCTTCCAGGCTGAGCAAAGTGTCCCTGAGTAAGCCCAAGGTTCTAAACAGCCAGGTCATGCACTAAGGACAGGTCCTGGTCCGACTGCCTGGGGGCCTCCCAAACAGTTCAAGCTATTCAATTGTCTCACTTATCCAGAGGGCCTGATCCAGTTGGGGGCTCCACAGTCTTTGGTTCATAATTCATGTGTTTCCATTTGTTTGACTATTTGTCCCTGTGCTTTTCCAATCTTGGTCTCAACAATTGACACTCTTACAGTCCCTCCTAATTCTCCACAATTGGACTCCTAGAGCTCTAACTAGGGCCCGGCCAAGGATCTCTGCATCCACTTCCATCAGTTATTGGATGAGATTCCAGCTCGATGGGTAGGGTGTTTGGCCATCTGATCACCAGACTAGGACAGATCAGGCTTTCTCTCAACCAGTCTACAGAGGATGTATCATTGTGGATTTCTGGGGACCTCTCCAGCACTCTGCCTTTTCCTGTTCTCATGTGGTCATCATTTATCATGGTCTGATATTCCTTGTTCTTGCTTTCTGTTCTTGATCCAGCTAGGATCTCCTGCTCCCCTAAGCTTTTATTCCCTCAAACTTTGCCCTTCATTACTCCCACTCTTGTCCAGGTTGTTCATGTAGATCTCATCCATTTCTCTGTCATTGGATGATCCCTGTGTCTTTCTTAGGGTCCTATTTTCTAGGTAGCCTCCCTGGAGTTGTGTAGCAGTCTTTGTTTTATATCTAGTAGCCTACTATGAGTGAGTATATACCATGTTTGTCCTCACTCAGGATAATTTTTTCTAGATCCATCCATTTGCCTGCAAACCTCATGATGTCATTGTTTCTGTCTGCTGAGTAGTACTCCATTGTGCATATTACCATATTTTCTTTATCTATTCTTCAGTAGAAGGGCATCTAGGTTGTTTCCAGGTTCTGGCTATTACAAACAATGCTGATACGAATATAGCTGAACAAATGCCCTGGTGGTATGATTGAGAATTCATTGTATATATGCCCAACAGTGCTACAGCTGGGTCTTGGGGGAGAAGGATGCCCAATTTCCTAAGGAAGCACCATATTGATTTCCATAGTGGCTGTACAAACTTGCATTCCCACCAGCAGTGGAGGAGAGTTGCCCTTGCTCCCCATCCTCTCCAGTATAAGCTGTCTTCTGTGTTTTTGATCTTTGCCATTCTCACAGTTGTAAGGTGGTATCTCAGAGTCATTTGGATTTGCATTTCCTGGATAATTAGGGATGTTGAGCAATTACTTAAATGTCTTTCAGCCATTTGAGTTCCCTCTGTTGAGAATTCTCTGTTTAGTTCTATAGCCCATTTCTTAATTGGACTGTTGGGCATTTTGATGTCTAATTTCTTGAGTTCTTTATATATTCTGGATATCAGCCCTCTGTCAGATGTGGGGTTGGTGAAGACCTTTTCCCATTCTTTGGGCTGTTGCTTTGTCTTGTTGACCATGTCCTTTGCTCTACAAAAGCTTCTCAGTTTCAACAGGTACCATTGATTCATTGTTTCTCTCAGTGTCTGTGCTACTGGTGTTATATTTAGAAAGTGATCTCCGATGTCAATGTGTTCAAGAGTACTTCCTACTTTCTCTTCTATCAGGTTCAGAGTAACTGGATTTATGTTGAGGTCTTTGATCCACTTGGACTTAAGTTTTGCTAATGGTGACAGATATGGATCTATTTGCAGCCTTCTACACCTTGATATCCAGTTATGCCAGCACCATTTGTTGAAGATGCTTTCTTTGTTCCATTGTACATTTTTGGCTTCTTTGTCAAAAATTGTATGTTCATAGGTGTGTGGGTTAATGTCAGGGTCTTCAATTCGATTCCATTGGTCTGCATGTCAGTTTTTATGCCAGTACCAAGCTGTTTTTATTACAGTAGCTCTATAGTAGAGCTTGAGGTTGGGGATCATGATGCCTCCAGAGGTTCTTTTATTGTACAGGATTCTTTTGGCTATCCTGGGTTTTTTTTTTTTTCATATGAAGTTGAATATTATTATTTCCAGGTCTGTAAAGAATTGTGTTGGTAATTTGATGGGGATTGCACTGAATCTGTAGATTGCTTTTAGTAAGATCGCCATTTTTACTATGTTAATCCTGCCTATCCATGAGCGTCGTGGGAGATCTTTCCATTTTCTGACATCTTCTTCAATTTCTTTCTTCAGGGTCTTAAAGTTCTTGTTATATAGGTCCTTCACATGCTTAGTTAGAGTAACCCCAAGGTATTTTATATAAATTGTGGCTATTATAAAGGGTGATGTATCTCTGATTTCCTTCTCAGCTGGTTTGTCAAATGTATATAGGAGGGCTACTGATTTTTTTTAGTTGATCTTGTATCCTGCTATGTTGCTCAAGGTTTTTATTAGCTACATCAGTTCCTTGGTTGAATTTTTGGGGTCACTCATGTATACTAACATGTCATCTGCAAATAGGGAGAGCTTGACTTCTTCCTTTCCAATTTGTATCCCCTTAAACTCCTTTTGTTGTCTTATAGCTCTGGCTAGAACTTCAAGTACTATATTGAATAAGTAGGGGGAGAGGAGACAGCCTTGCCTTGTTCCTGAGTTTAGTGGTATTGCTTTGAGTTTCTCTCCATTTAATTTGATGTTGGCTGTTGGCTTGCTGTAGATTGCTTTTATTATGTTTAGGTATGTTCCCTGTATTCCTGATCACTCCAAGACCTTTATCATGAAGGGCTGTTGGATTTTGTCAAATGCCTTTTCTGCATCTGGTGAGATGATCATGTGGGTTTTTTCTTTGAGTTTATTTATATGGTGTATTACATTGACTTTATATGTTGAATCACCCTTGCATCCCTGGAATGAAGCCTACTTGATCATGGTGGATAATTGTTTTGATGTGTTCTTGGAGTCTGTTTGCCAGTATTTTATTGAGTATTTTTTCATCAATGTTCATGAGGGAGATCAGTCTGTAGTTCTCTTTCTTTGTTGCATCTTTGTTTGGTTTAGGAATCAGGGTAATTGTAGCCTCATAGAAGGAGTTTGGTAATATTCCTTCTGCTTCTATTGTGTGGAACATTTTAAAGGGTATTGGTATTAACTCTTCTTTGAAGATCTGGTAGAATTCTGCACTGAAACCATCTGGTCCAGGGCTTTTTTTGGTTGGGAGACTTTTAATGACTGATTCTATTTCCTTAGGGGTTATTGGACTATTTAAATGGCTTATGGTATGTGGTACCTATCCAGAAAATTATCCATTTCTTTTAGATTTTCCAGGTTTGTGGAGTAGAGGTTTTTGAAGTATGACCTGATGATTCTCTAGATTTCCTCATTGTCTGTTGTTATGTCCTCCTTTTCATTTCTGATTTTGTTAATTTGGATGCTCTCTCTCTCTGTCTTTTGGTTAGTTTGGACAAGGGTTTGTCTATCTTGTTGATCTTCTCAAAGAACCAACTCTTTGTTTCATTAATCCTTTGTATTGGTCTCTTTATTTCTATTTTATTGATTTCAGCTCTCAATTTGATAATTTCCTGGCATCTGTTCCTCCTGGGAGACTTTGCTTCTTCCTGTTCAAGGGTTTTCAGGTGTGCTGTCAAGTCACTAGCGTAAGATTCTCCAGCTTCTTAATGTGGGCATTCAGTGCTATGAATTTCCCTCTTAACACTGCTTTCATAGTGTCCCATAAGTTTGGGTATGTGGTGTATTCATTTTCATTGATCTCTAGGAAGTCTTTAATTTCTTTCTGTATTTCTTCCTTAACCCATTGGTGATTCAGTTGAGCATTATTCAGTTTCCATGAGATTGTAGGTTTTCTGTAGTTTTTGTTGTTGTTGTTGTTGTTGAAATCTAACTTTCAACCATGGTGGTCTGATAGAACACAGGAGGTTATTCCAATTGTTTTGTATCTGTTGAGATTTGCTTTGTGGCCAATTATGTGGTCAATTTTAGAGAAGGTTCCTTGGGGTGCTGAGAAGAAGGTATATTCTTTTTTGTTTGGGTAGAATGTTCTGTAGATATCAATTAAGTCCATTTGAGTCATAACATCAGTTAAGTCCATTATTTCTCTGTTAAGTTTCAATTTGGCAGATTTGTCCAGAGGTGTAAGTGGGGTGTGAAGTCTCCCACTATTAATATGTGGGGTTTTATATGTGATTTAAGCTTTAGTAATGTTTCTTTTACATATGTGAGTGCCCTTGTGTTTGGGGCATAAATGATGAACCCTTAAAATTCTTGATGATCAGTGCCAATTCTGAAGCTTCATTGGATTCATAGAGAGATAATTACCTTATAAACAAAGAAATTAAGAATATTGAGAGTGGGGTGTTGGGAGGCCTTGTTGGTCAGAAGTTACAGTCTTCCATGGCCTGGCAGCTCTCTCCAAGCTCAGCAACATGGAGGACTCCCTCCCTAGCAAAGCTTCCTGGTCTCTAACTGCCTCTATTTGGAGGTCTCTAAGCCCAGAGGCCTGACCTATCTGAAATCTGTCCCTAAGCCTGGAGGCCTGAATTATTCCTAATGTGACCCTTGGCATAGTTCCCTGCTAGAGCTGTCCTCCCTGATTCCCATATGGTAAGTAGACATTGTTCTAGTAGTTTTACAATAGGCCTCTGCTTCCACATATGATAACTAAGACTTGTATGAGGAGCTTTATGATAGCAGCTTGCTGTTTAATGCAAATTACATGATTCCCAAGATACCATCCCCAATCCTATATATTCCCTGTACTCTGGAATAAAGCTGAGTTGACTCTGTCTTTCAGAGAGCATTGGTCAACCCACAAACCATCTGACCTTACCTTTTTTTGGTGGCCAAAGATCCCTGAGGAAGAAGAACCACAATGAGATGGGGGTTGAGGGGGCAGAAACTTGCCTTTGAATATACCAAATAAAAACCATGTTTATGACAGAGGTCATGGCTGAGTTCAATAGAACAGTCAGTTGCAAATGCTTGTCAATCTGAATACTACATTGCCTATACACCATCCAAGTAAATCCTGAAGTGTAGATCTTAACAATGGAGTTAATATGATTCATGAATGAACCAATCCTAAGGTTACCTAATATACCCTGTCCCATCAATACTACTATACTATTTCACAGAACACTCTTTGTGTGAGACTTAGAAACAGAGCAAATGTTGACATTAGGCTTACAGGTAATACCTTAGACTTAGTTTTGCAATACAAACTCAGATACTAAACTTTGGGTGTGGAGCTCATGTATAAACCACTTCCAAGATTTGAAAAGAAAATGGAAAAAAAAACTGGGGACACACACACACATACACACACACACACACACACACACACACACACACACACACGCCTTCGGTTTTTAAATTTCTGTTGCCTGCATCCCCTGCACATTTCTTCAGATATATTTACCTGCTCTCATTGTGACTTTATTCACTATGATTGCCTTATAATTTTGTAGCAAGCTTTCTTATCAGACTACCTTTGGACCACCAGCCCATAAATAATGACACAAGACTTATTATTAATTATGTTATTAATTATGAAAGCTTGGCCTTAGCTTAGGCTTGTCCCACTAGCTCTTATAACTTAAACTAACCTGCTTTTATTAAATTATGTTTTGCCATGTGGCTTTCTACCTGTCTTTCATTATGTATGTCTGACTCCCTCTGGGTCTCACTGGAGTCTCTCACACACCTAGATTCCTCCTTTTCCTTTCTCTCCCTGGAAATCCCACCTATACCTCCTGCCTAGTTAGTGGCCATTCAGCTTTTTATTACAGCAATCACAGCAATACACAATGTATAAATACCCCACAACATAATTTGGCTAAAAATGTACATATTAGACAATGTTCATCTCCTGTTGTATGAGCTTTCTTAGTCTTACCAATATGATCATTTGTCCGATTTGTTTAAAGTAGCCTGTCTCTCATTCTTTTCTACTTAGAACCCATGGCTTCTTCCTGGTTTATTTTCAAAGCTAGTACATGCAAATCTCTTCTTATATCAAAATCCCACTCAGTTGGTATGTTTCACTTCCAAAGAATATTTGGAAATGACCTGCTTGTATGTAAATGTAACTGCTTAAAGCCAGTTAGACATGGTCTCTGACACCAGGAAATTCTCATAGAATGCCATCTTCCTATAATTTGAGCTTTTAAAGAAAAAAAAAGGGTGTTCCAATCTTTGATATTTCCTTATCATTTTTCTTCCAAAATAATGAGTTTACCCTATTTGCTGAAAATGATAGGAGGTTGTTCAGTGTCACACATTTGTAATCCCCCAAAAAGAGAGAAAGCATAACCTGAGTATCAAGTGAAAACCTTCCCCATATTCTAGAAAATTCTAAGACCAGATTTTCATGTAGTACTTAAAGTTGTTGGCTGTTAGTGTCTGGGAAGCCATTTTCATGGTTATTGGTGTGTAATTTTAAGCTGTAGAAGAACATTACTGATTGATTTGTCATCTCTGTGGCAATAATTATTCTTCAATCCCTGTATGGAAACCTTGATAGCTAGTACTCCATCCAATTGGAAATTCAGAGGTTCTGCAAAAATTGGATCAAGGTTTTTTAAAACATAGTCTCACTTGTCCAAAAGCCAAATGCAAAGGGGCAAAACTTCACAATATGAGTCAGTTAGATTGACGCCAACAAATTGATTCCTACCCATTTTTAAAAGGGGAACTGTGTGATAGAAAGGCCTCCTCAAATTGCATGTTTTGAAGTTGAATTACTTTAAAATTAAACCTAGAAAAGCAGGAGAAGCTGCAGCACAAAAAAATACAAAAGAAAAAAAAGAAAGAACAGACAAGACACAGAGTGAAGTGGAAAGAGAGAAACATGATGTGCGGGGGTGGGTGTTAGAATTCTCAAGTGAAAGCTATAAACAGAATAAGACAATGGATATGGAACAGTTGTGTTTGACAGGGTGACACAAGAGAACAAGGAACTTTAAAGAACCATATGGTTGGTTTGGTCCCAACAGTCTTTGAAAGGACACTTTATCTGCTCTACTTAAAAATAACTTCACAGTGATATTCAAACACTGTTTTAAAAACAGTTGGGGTGAGTTCTGGCTTTGGTTTTGTTTGGGTTTTTTTTTTTTCCTTCCACATATTACACCAAGAGCATTACTGCCTGGCCTGTGATATGCAGACCTCTATATTGCTCTGTGATAACTTTCAGGAATTTGCCACTCCAGAGACAGATTCTAGAAGCCTGTGGCATTAAACTCATATTTTTTAGAATACACATATATTACAACGACTGAGGGGGAAGCACAACCTCAAAAAGAAAAATTCTGAAAATGTGTCCATGTTTGACCCCTAATGCCAGTGTCCTTTTACTTTCCCTTGCTCTGTGAGGGCACTTCACAAACCATCTCAGAAATGTGAATAAGTTCATGTCCCACAGCTCACAGGAATATTTCAGAGTCAGCCCTGACTTTCTTGCTCATGTTTCACATGCTACCTGGCAGGATTCTCTGCACCTCTGGTTTCAGAGAACAGTAGAGCAGGCCAATCTCACCTTCCCCATGTAGATTTCTGGCTGTCCTCTGCGTGCATGACCGCCACAGCTCCCAGCTTGTCTCTTGATTCTAACATCCTATTCTCAGAACACAAAGCCAAGCAGTCCTTGTAAGCAATAGCATTATTCCACTCCTCTATGTAGAACCATCTAGTGATTCTCCATTTCAGCAGAGAAAAAAGCCAGAATTCTTTCAGGAGCCTGAAATGCTATGGTAGACAAAGTGATAAACTGCTCAGATAAGTTCAAAATGACTTTATCACCAGATATCTGTGAGTGCTACAGGCAGACAGCTCATAACCCTCACCATCTTCAATCCAGTTTTCCCAGGGTAGCTACAGAAATGTATGGAAACCTAAATGCCTTACTCCATTCAGAACCATCCTAAAGCAGATCATGCAAAATATCTGAGTAGGTCAGCTAATGCTGGCCCTGCAGTGCAGATCCACTTTGCTTCTGGCCTTTATTCTTTTCTTCACTTCTCCATAACGACAGTATACCCTAACCAGTGACCACACAGTCTCTCTAAGAACTCATCTCTGGGGATGCTAACCCATAGCACAAGACCTTTACAATCCACTTCCCCAGTACTTCTCCTACTTCAAACCTTGCCAGTCTTGCTGCCTGCCCCTCTGGCATACCACTTTGATGTTTCTTCAAGTGGTTTGGCATGCCTCTATACCTACAAGTCTTTGCATTACTGCTCTTCCTGCCTAAGGCACAACCCTCACCTCTTCCAGTGGTGCTCAGGTACATATCTCACCCTAGCCTTCCCTGAAGTCTCCTTCCATGGATAGCAAATCTAGGGAGAGTGTTAAAAGGAACAGGTCTTATTTTTTTCTAATATATTTGCTATTCTTTCTGAGTATCTATTTCCTTTTGAAGAACTGACTTTAGTTGTATAAAATAGTGTTTGAAAGTTACTTTTCTCAGTGGATAAAGACAGTACTAGAATTATAAGTATAGATTCTGTGCTCAAACAGACATGGGTTTAACTGTCTCTATATTTCACCCCCAAGCTGTGCAACATGAGTCTTTATTC
Source organism: Onychomys torridus (assembly GCF_903995425.1). Classification (NCBI taxonomy): domain Eukaryota; kingdom Metazoa; phylum Chordata; class Mammalia; order Rodentia; family Cricetidae; genus Onychomys; species Onychomys torridus. The sequence continues at coordinate 2,233,574 of NC_050459.1, read as the reverse complement.
TTATCTGTGAAGTGGTAATAATGATGTTACTTTCCTGTGTAGGCTAAATATTAAATAAACATGAAAAGGACAAATATCTGTGCAAACAGAAAACTGTTGAGAAGCAAGCATAAGAAATCCTATGAAGCTGGGAGTTATACTGCAGTATATCTGCATCCTAATTTACAGGTCAGGGCACAGGAGACAAATTGCAGATGTGTTTGTCCATGACAATGTTCAGCCAAGATGCCAGAGCTGACCCTGGGAAAGCCGTGTTACCAAGGGTACATGAAAGCCTAGCTGAGGACACTGTAGTATGTTGCCAACCAACACAGTCCAGAAAGTCACAAAGCACAAAGGCCTAATTTTTTACTCTTACTGCACTGATTTTAATTACCTTAAACCTTATTCTAATTACTAAAGGCCACATGAATAAATACAAAAGGATTTCAAATATCTAGGTCTATTTATGTTTATTAGAAGATACTTAAACTTTAAAATGAGCCATATGTCTGCTTATTTGAGATTAGAAACTTAAATCTTTTCATGTTCTTCCAATCCAAAGTTATTATAATTGTTACCATTTCTGTGAGACAAATGAATTTTCTTGGCTTAAAAAACAATAATAAAAATTAATAATAATAAAACAATAATGGGTCCAAGTCTCAGTTATTCTTCTGTTGTTTTCACACTTTTTTTAATCTGTTAGAGGGAAATGGTCTTGCCCATAACTTCAGATCTCCATGCTTGGTTGATTCAATAGTTATGCTGAAGGTCCAAACTGCCAAGCAGAAATGATACCTCACCTCTAAGATGGTGCTGGTGGGAACCACAGACATCTAACACTGACCAATACACCATATATTTACCTTTTCAGATTTATCTGCAAATCCTACTATAGTTTGTTTATTATTTCTAAAGATTTAATCATTTATGTCTATATTTAAAAGAATTAACAACATGGATGGGTGTGGTGGTACACACCTGTGATGCTAACATTCACAAGGCTGAGGTAAGAAGATTTTAAGTTCAAAGCCAATGTAGGCTACACTTTTAAAAGAAACAAAAATTAGTAACATTGAGCTACAGGTAGTATTATTGAAATTTATCTTTTTTTGATGATGGTATTGTTGAGTTTGTGTAACAAGTTTAGTGGCAAGTTACCCTAATCCTACAGCTGCATCGTGTGTGTGTGTGTGTGTGTGTGTGTGTGTGTGTGTGTGTGTGTGTGTGTAAAAATCCTTGCCTATGATAAGGCAAGTTTAGAAAAGTTATCTTTTATTCTCACAGTAAGGTGTGTGTGTGTGTGTGTGTGTGTGTGTGTGTGTGTGTGTGTGTTAAAGTAACGGTATACCATAAACTACCTGGTATTCCCATGTCTTCATTCACAGACATTATACATTATGCTATACAGTTCTCTGGTTTTTCTTCATAGCTTTGTGCAACTTAATATTCAGAACAGGGAAACTAGAAATTTTCTCTGGGTTAAACAGTCATTTAAACCTATCTTCAAATTTATTTTCTTTCTCCAGGCTAAATCTCATTTCCCAGAGGATGTTGGTAGTTTCCCTGCAGAGAAGGTCAAAGTTCATGAGGAGCTCCTCCAGAAATGAATGTGCATAGACAACATCTGCTACCAGGATGAAGTGGAAATTATTGGAAAACCTGAGGGAGTTTCCATCTACTGTTACTCTCCAGGATAGTTCTTTAATGTGAGGTAAACAACACCAAAAAAAAAAAAAAGAAGAAGAAGAAGAAGCTGAATCTCAAGGTACTTCTGTATCCTTCTGACCCTCTGAGTTTTTTGTTTGTTGTTTGTTTTGTCTAGTTCATCAGTGGTGTTCTCCAACCATCTATTTAAAAGCTAGGAGAAATAGGACCACAAAAAAGACAAATTCAAAATACTTGGCACCTCACTGCAATAATCCAAAGCTAAACAAATACTTAGAAAGAATCCTAAGCCTCTGCATGCTTTGAAACATAGTGAATGACATAGATCAGCAACAAACTAATAATATTGTGCTAGCTAATTTTCCATCAACTTGATGCTGTGTTTCCGTCAAATTGTCCTATTGGAAAGTCTGTGGGAGCATTTCCTGATTAACAATACCATGGGAGAGTTCAGCCTACTGAAACTGGTGCCACCCCTGGGCAATAGTTTTAGGTGTAAGAATCAGGCTGAGCAACCTGTGAGGAACAAGCAAATAAGCAGCATACCTCCATGGCCTCTTTATCAGCTCCTGACTACAGTTTCCTGCCTTGAGTTCCTGCCTTTATTTCCCTCAGTGATGAAATGTGTCCTGAGAGTTGTAGATGAAATAAACCCTTTCCTCTCCAAGTTGTTTTTGGCCATGGTGTTTAACATAACAACAGAAACCTAACTAGGACAAATACTACAAAAAAAAAAAAAAAACAAAAAACAAAAACAAAACAAAAAAAAAAACTCCTCGATTTCATCAGTGCAGAGTCTGGATAAGCAAATCTAGGTGGAGAAATGACCCGGGAGTTATGGGCAGATCACCTACTAATAGATACCATTGGAATTATCACTGCTTATGGGGCCAGCCTCCAGCAGCACAGGGCTCAAAGTGAATCCACAGAGTGGGCATATTATGATTTTTTTATCTGAGAGGGTTAGGGGAAAGACATTCACACTCTCTCGATGGTTTCCTTCAGACCCTTCTTTTATTCTTCTTTTGTATTCTGATTCTGTGTTCTATATTTTCTTTTCTTATCTATGTCCAGAAATTATGGTGATATTTTATTTGTACTGAAATGTGATTTTATTTGTATGTTAATAAATAAAGTAGCGTGGGGGTCAGAGCTAACAGCAAGCCATAGCAGAAGCCAGGCAGTGGTGGCATACACCTTTAATCCAGATCACATGACAGGCAGATCTCTGTGCTTTCAAGGATACAGCCAGCATGGAGACACATGCCTTTAATCTCAATACCAACCATAGAAGACCTGGAGGTCTATACAGACAGGCAGTGACGAGGAGGTCATGTGGTTGGGTTTACAACCAATGAGAAGGCAGAACAGAAAGTCTATAAAAAAGACAGACACACAGGAAGTAGATCTCTTTGCAGAGAGGAAGGACAGCAGTAGCAGTGAGGGGTAAGAAAAGGTTTTGAGCTCTTAACTATTGCTCTGACCTCTTGCCTTTTAACTCTGCAATTGGCTCTGTGTTTCTTATTTAACAAGATGGTTACATCTACAAGAAATGTCCATTCTATCTCTCTTGATGTTTTCCTACTCCTTAATTCAGTGTTTTCCTCCCAATTCTCACATTCTTGATGTTTTCCTTCTCCTTCTATCTTTATTCTTCCTTATTCTCTCATTCTTGATGTTTTCTTTCTATTTTTATTATTGATGTTTTCCTTCTATCATTATTCTTGATGTTTCCCTTCTATCTTTATTCCTCCTTATTCTCTCATTATTCCATCTTCTCCTTTATTTTTCCCCTACAGCTTGTATAGCCCAACAAAATCTTTCAGGGAATATAGAAATTACAATATGGTTACATTCTGTTTTTCAAGTGAGTGATTACAATGAATACAAATAAAAACAGCATGTTTTCCATATTCCTTATATGATTAAACATTATATGTATTACAGATAAAAAACAGATAATTCCCAGGAATCCACATACATTCATACCCAAGCAACTTATTATAGATTAACAGAGCGTAAGTGAATAAGGCATTATTGTCAGTCAGTTCTTTTATTGGCAGTCTGTGTTTTGCAGTTACAAAGAAAGAAACAATCACTTTGTTACTTATCTTGAAAAGTGATCTTATAAGGAGTCTTGGAATCACAAACCTAAACTTATATGCATTAAAAACAATCAATTAGCTCTACTTAAAATCTTCAGGATGCAAACCCACTTGTCAATAGTTTTTTTGGTTTGGGGTTTTTTTTTACATCAGAAGACTGAGGGCAGAAATGGGTATAAGGAATCAATTGATCACCAACCAACCCTAGCAAGGAAAGTACATTAGCTAGTACAATTGGGATGCTTTGTGTTTGTTCCCTAACCTGAACAAGTTCCTCATTCAATTATGTGAAATTCTAAAACTTTAGATAGTCTTCTTGGGTTTTTCACATCAAAGTTATTTGACAAAACAATCTTAGTCTAACTTCAAGTTATTTTCAAAGCTTTTTTTCAGCTATTATGTACTCCAAAACCTATGAACACATCTCTCAACATTAAGATTAAAAGAATTTAAGCTAGCAGAGCTACTGGGACTCAGTTGTTTTTCTTAATCATTAACCTAAGCCATAGTCTGTATGACTCCTCAATAGAAATCCATGCATTCTAGCTGTGTGATACTTCCTTGTTTCATTTTTTATCATCAAAATTCTACTTAAACTAACATTATAATTATCAATTAGACAGTATAGCTTAAGAAGAAATCATCTACTGGGTGGTGGTGGTGCATGCCTTTAATCCTAGCACTTGGGAGGCAGAGGCAGGCAGATCTCTGTGAGTTCAAGGCCAGCCTAGTCTACAGAGTGAGATCCAGGAAAGGTACAAAGCTACACAGAGAAACCCTGTCTTGAAAAACCAAGAAGAAGAAGAAGTAGAAGAAGAAGAAGAAGAAATCATCTTCATAATAATCCACAGGTAAAAATGCCCAGTAGAACAGGATGTGTCCATGAGATAAACTCACTACATTACAGGCAGTGGGGATCTTCCTACACCCATCCACACCATACCAGATACCAGAGAAAGATGGCAGCTGCAAGCATGTGAAGGCACAGTAGAAGCAAAAGACATTCTGGAATCTGTGGTCTCATATTGGTGAAATTATTAAGGCCACTCCACGTAGTTAAAAGGGAGGTATATTTTGTGAGATAACTTACAAATGAAGGGGTAGGTTGCAGGGTCTGGGAAAGGTAAAGCACAGTCCGGCGGTGTTCTGTGGAGAACTCTGCTCGGTCTACCTCCAGCGTCCAGAGTCCGGGAACCTTGGTCTTCCACTTCCTCCTCTGCCCTGCCTTGTGGGCATGACCATTACCGAAGCCTCAATGGGGGTTGGAACTTCCAGGCCAATGCTGGGATGGCTATCCACTACAGTCTCAAGTCTTTCTTATCCAAGATTCACCCATCATGGATTCTCTTCCTGGTGTGCTGACACCCTGAAGTCAACTGCCAACTGCTGCTCCTCTGACATGGCCACCAACATGGAATATGATACTGGATGATGTAGTGCAAATTCTGATTGGTCTTAACAATAAAAACCTGGAGTCAGATATAAGGATAAATGCTGAAAGACAAAGGAGCAAGCCACAGTCACTTCTTACCTCACTAACTCCTCAGCCTGAAAGGGCCCTAGGTCCTGTCTCCTGCTTTATATTCTTCTCTCTGCCCAGCCATATCACTTCCTGTCTCCATCTTCCAAGTGCTGGGATTAAAGATGTGAGCCGCCACTGCCTGGGTCTGTTTCTCTTTCAGACAGGATCAATCTTGTATAGCCCAGGATTGCCTTGAACTCTTGATTTTCCTGCTTCCTCCTCCCAAGTGCTGCAATTAAAGGTGTATGCTACCACTGCCTGGCCTCTATGGTTAATTAGTGGCTAGTTCTGCCCTCTGATCTTCAGGCAAGCCTTATTTGTTAGAGCACAAACAAAATGTCACCACAGGATGACACATAAAGAACTGTGGCTACTATAGAAGTCAATACAAAGACATATGAAGAGATGCATAAGTGAACAAAGTGGAGTATTCCAATACTCTGTGTCTGGAGATGTGGCATCCTATTAGTCATCCTTCCAAGATTTGGCTGAAGCACAGGATTTATCATGTGCAGAAAGTAGAAGACTTTGCACAATCATCTCTTTAAATGTGTAAGATATCTGAAGGGAGGGGCCAACATCATGTTGATATTAAGAAATGACCTAATTTTTCCAACCTTGAAAAAAGTTGATTTGCATTTTTATTTCTCTCCAACTCTCTAATAAACATAACCACCAAGGGTCAAAAAGAAAAACATTCTGAACCCTTCATGTAGGACCTAATGTATTTATGTAATGTTAGGCATTTTGTGGTTGAACAGGAAGTGCTCCTGTGAGTAGAGAAAGGAAAGAATACTCTTTCAAGTCATCCCATGGAAAGGATGAGGACATGGATATTTATGGCTCAGTTTTACCTTGCCCCTGTTGTAAGTGTAAACCTTCCCACCAGTAAACATTTAAAACATAGCCTACATGTATATGGTCCTAAAGCCAAAGGTCTAGATGCAGAACAGAATGCTTACAGAAAAAAGACAGAAGTAGTTTTTTGAGTTATGAGTGAAGATCTATGCCCCTTTCAGAGAGGACTTAGGCAGCACTTAATTTCTAGAAATTTGGTTCTTAAAGTGAGCTTTAACAATGACAGAACCAGAAAATAACCTGCAAATGAAGCTAGATTTGGCTAAAGTAACAGCATTAAACAACACAAACTCATGTGAGGAACTGGAAGCTACAAGTACATAGAAGTCTCACTGTGCTTAGGACAAACTAGAATTTTTACCAACCAGATATTTCTTAATATCTATTGGAAAAACATTCTTAAAATTAAAACGGGAGGAAAATATGCATGTCATCGCTAGAATCCTAGAAATGTTAGCCTTCATATCTTGATGTAGGTAAGTCTAATTTTTAACAAATCTTTTTAAATCCCAGGGAATACATGCTGCCTGTATTGTGTGGAAAGCATCCAGTTGCTGCATTTAATATCTTTCTGTCTAGAGACACAAACACTACCACTTTCAGAATACTGACCAAATGAAGCTTATTTTTTAATGGCTGTCTCAAGTTAGACAAATACGCCAAAGAGATCAATTATTCTTAGTAAAATCAATGACTTCCCAAAATACAGTCTCTCTTTCTAGACAAGGCCTTCAGTGGATATGAGTAAAGTCTCCAACTCTAAGCACACTAGGTGGAATACCAACCAGATAGAGTAAATTTTAATTTAGTACTGGAAGGAACTATAAGAGTCCTGTCTCTCTCCAGTGTTTAGAAATCTGTAAATTCATGTAGCTCTCATCCATTTCTCTGTCATTGGGTGATCCCTGTGTCTTTCCTAGGGTCCCATTTTCTAGGTAGCCTCCCTGGAGTTGTGTAGCAGTCTAGCCATCTTTGTTTTACATCTAGTATCCTACTATGAGTGAGTACATACCATGTTTGTCCTTCTGAGTCCGGGTTACCTCACTCAGGATGACTTTTTCTAGATCCATCCATTTGCCTGCAAACCTCATGATGTCATTGTTTTCTGAGATGTACATGAACAACCTGGACAAGAGTGGGAGTAATGAAGGGCAAGGAAAAGAAAGCTTAGGAGAGCAGGAGATCCTAGCTGGATCAAGAACAGAAAGGGATAACAAGGAATAACAGACCATGATAAATGAAGACCACATGAGAACAGGAATAGTCAGAGTGCTGGAGAGGTCCCCAGAAATCCACAATGATACATCCTCTGTAGACTGCTGGCAATGGTCGAGAGAAAGCCTGATATGACCTAGTCTGGTGATCAGATGGCCAAACACCCTAACAGTCCTCTTGGAACTCTCATCCAATAACTGATGGAAGTGGATGCAGAGATCCTCAGCCAGGCCCCAGGTGGAGCTCCAGGAGTCCAATTGTCAAGACAGAGGAGGGACTGTAAGAGTGTGAATTGTTGAGACCAAGATTGGAAAAGCACAGGGACAAATAGCCAAACGAATGGAAGCACATGAATTATGAACCAAAGGCTGTGGAGCCCCCAGCTGGATCAGGCCCTCTGGATAAGTGAGACAATTGAATAGCTTGACCTGTTTGGGAGGTACCAAACAGGCCGTGGGACCGGGACCTGTCCTTAGTGCATGAGCTGGCTGTTTGGAACCTTGGGCTTACACAGGGACACTTTGCTCAGCCTGGAAGGAGGGGACTGGACCTGCCTGTACTGAATCCACCAGGTTTAAATGAATCCCCAGGGGAGTCTTGGTCCTGGAGGAGATGGGAATGGAGAGGAGGGGATGGGGGGGAGGTGGGGGCGGAGGCGGGAGGGGGGAGGGCAGGGGAACCCATGGCTGATGTGTAAAATTGAAACACAAAAATAAAATAAATAAAATAAATAAATCTGTAAATTACTAAATCTTAAATTCCTCTCAAGATTCTGAAGCCACAGGTGTGTACTTCTGAAGATGAAGGAAATTAAGATGGGTTGAGGTAGTTCACTTCAGAGAAGGCAGCCAAATGAAAACAATGAAATAGATGAGAATGCCAATGACTGTGCTGAACCATGGCAGCCAAACAAAGAGAAAGAGAGTTTTCTATTCTGTTGGAAAAGATGCTGGTGAGAGAATGGGGGTCATAAAAGAAGAAGGGAAAAGAAATCCAAGGACAACCCCTAAAAATCAATGCAGAGGTGTGAGTCTCATATGATTTCTAATGCCCCTTCTTTATTCTAACAGGTGCATGTTCATAAAAGTTTAGGACTACAAAACCCTAAAGGGATCTAGAGCTACTTGGCACATTGAAGTAGTGCTAAAATTTCAGTACATCAAAATCAACAATAACAGACTGCTGGTGCCTGGCATTTCACACATACCTTTAGCAGGATGATTAAGTTCACCCCCTACTTAGGAGTGTAAGTTTACATTCCACATGAAGATTTAGAACTACTTACACAGAAAATTCTGGAAAGAAACTAGTAAAGAGATGTTAACATTGGTAGTTTCTTGGTAAAATCTGTTTTAAACCATTAAGGGATTATATAAGCCCAGGTTATGATACACTGAAAAGCATAAGTAACATACCTAAACTTTAGTGTTATCTGAGGTCACAAAGTAGAATCTTGCAACCTGTTTTCTTCTCCCAAGTTGTATATTGCAATGAATAAAACTGGGAAGTAACTGAGTATTGCAAATTTATAAGAAATTATACCAATGGCCAAAGAGCAGCACCATAACTATCTTTGGCTCCAGTAATCCAAATTTCATGACCAACAAGGTGTAAGTCTTTCCAAGAAACTGTTGTTATCAACGTCAGAATAAAGCATCTTTTCATGATCTTTTCACCCACTTCATTATCTTCTCTAGTCTCTGAAAGGAAAAAGAAGAAAAGAAAAAGGTGCTAAGTGAAATTAGCCAAGCCCACAGGTAAGTGTATTATATTCCTCAAATGAGGAATCTAGATTTAAGATTTAATCAAGATTTACCTAGATTTTATTTTATTTTTTTTTTTAGATACAAAATTAGAAGGGGGACTGTGTGGAAAGAGGAAGGGATTGGTGGGAATGGGAAAGAAGAGAAAATGGAAAGAAAGGCAAATGTTGTAAGTTCTATTTTATATATGGAATCTAGATTTTAAAATATGGGCATAAGATCATGTGGATGTAAGGAAAGAAGGGGACAAAGTGGGAGACAAGAAAAGGTGAATGTGAGCAGAGTACTATGCATGCATGGAAACATCATAAAGAAAGCCATTATGTTACATGATTACAGAAAATAATAAAAAAATATTTTTAAGTCCCACAAAAAAAGAAACCTAGTGGAAATGCAGCCCTTCTCAGTTCAAGGTACTGTTGAATACTCATTGACTTTAGATGAAGTAAACCAGTAAACTCTTTAAAACTGCTTCATGGGGACAGCAAGATGGCTTAGTGTGTGAGGGTGCCTGCTGCAGACATGAATGCAATCTTTAGAACCCACATGGTAGAAGGAGAGAACTGAGCCCCCTAAGTTGTCCTCTGGCCTTCACACATTCCATATTTAACACTGTGGTATGCCAACACCACCTCTACCCTCAATTAAAAAATATAAGAATAGCCAGGCAATAGTGGCACTTGTCTTTAATCCCAGCTCTTAGGAGGCAGAGGCAGGCAGATCTCTGTGAGTTCGAGGCCAGCCTAGACTGCAGAATGAGTTGAGAACAGCCAAAGCTACAGAGAGAAACACTGTCTCTTAAAAACAATATATAAATAGAAATACTTCATAATTTAACCCAACATTTCATACATCAGGGTCTCACCATCTCTTTGAATTTTACTGAAGTTGATATCATCACAATCTATTTTTACAACATTAAATGAAGCACATAACTTAAATACCTTTAAAAACATGTCTTGAAGGACATCACTTGGTTCAACTAGATAAAAAGGAAGATTGGTGATGGACTATAATATCTTGACTTCTACAGTAAGTTCACAGTGCAACTCTAAGAATTGGTAATGTATAGTAGGATGTACTTTATATTCCTGTTATTTAGGAAAAAAATATATTAAATTTCATCCAATAATATACCCCTGTGCTGTTTATAATTGTGTATCTTTTTGTTGTTATTTGGGGACCATGTATAACATCTTAATATCTACCACCCCACTCTCCTTCCCCCATAAACATTGGCCCTCAAAGATGCAGAGAAAGCAGAAAGATGAACAATGGGTATTCTTCATCAAGAGCAGTGTCTTCCAATACATTTCACTGAAACTCTCCTTAAGCAACCATAATCATTTACAGTCAAGAACCAAATAATGCTGGTTTTATTTGAAACAAAAAAAATAAGTTTTATTTGAATTTTAACTTTCATCTCACTATATGCACTTGATTTGCTGAGACTGATGGGGTGACAGTGGCAACATTTGCTGTGGGAATTCTTTGGGGGAAAAGCAGAGACATTAATTGCTTCCTTGACATTTAGCTTAAATGCTCCTCTTGGGCCTCCTTGCCTACTCCTCATAAAGGTAGCACTCCTTTGACAAGGCACCTAAGGCACCAGAGATCAGTAAATGGTAGAGCACATCAAACCCCAGAAGAGTCTCTAAGAGCTCTGGTCTTTGATATAAAAGCTGGTGAATATAAAATATTTACTGGTGAATATTTGCCGGTAGAGTCGGATATATCTGACTTTGCACATTATTTTAAAGGATAGTTGATCATATTAGTACTTTTGTCAACAAGTGGGTGACAGCAAATGTCTCTTTGACTTGTCACTCTGTCTATCTGAATAAATAGAAAATATAATAGAAAATTAAACTCCTAAGAAAAAGACCTTCAAAGATAGTTTGATAAACAACTATAGTCATTACTGATAGCTTGCAGACTCTAAAAGAGCACAATTCGCTATATGAGCATGAGGACCAGAGTTTGGTTCCCTAGCAGCTATGTAAACATGGGCATGGTGTTGCACCTGCAATTCCAGTGCTCAATAAGCAGAGATAGAGGATTCCCAGGGCAAACTGGCTATCCAGATTACCAGTCAGCTGTAGCATGAATCTTAAATGGTCTGATTAATAATATCAAACCTGAAGCTAGTTATTGGGGTGAATGCTGGAAGATCAGAGAAACAACAAGCCACAGCTACCTCACCTTGCCAATTCCTCAGCTGATCCTGTTTCCTCAGACTGAAAGCCTCTGAGTCCTCATCTGAATGGATCTCAGCTCAAAAGCCTAAAAGCTTAACCAGCCAAACACTTCTACTTTCTGGTCTTCGTGCCTTATATATCTTTCTGTCTTCTACCATCACTCCTTAAGATTAAAGGCTCGCTTTCTGGGATTAAAGGCGTGAGTCACCATGCTTGGGGGTATCCTTGAACAGATGGATTTCTGCCTCTGGAATGCTAGGATTAAAGGCATGGGCTACCACTGCCTGACCTCTATGTTTAATATTGTGGCTGTTCTGTCTCTGACCCCAGATAAGTTTATTAGAGTGCACAATATTTTGAGGAACACAATACCACTACAGTCAGCAAACTCCAGGTTCAGCATGACAACTTTCCTCAGTAAATAAAGTAGACAGTAATCCAGGAAGATATTTGATACCAACCTTGAATCTTTGGCCTACACACACACACACACACACACACACACACACACACACACACACACATTCACATAAACATACATACATTCTTACATATATAAAGGCATGCATACAACACATGTATACATGTAAAAGTAAAAGTATATAATCTAGGGTGATTTGCGACCTGTAGAAAACATTATAAGGATGATTAAAATTTTATTTATAATATTTGATGTTGATATTGCTAGTCAACTAATAACTGTCCACATTCTGGAACCAGGTTTCTCCTCAAAGCCTTCAATAACTCAGGGCCAACAGCCCCATCATTATTAAAGGCCAATGTTAAACAATTCCACCACCATCACTATAGCCACCATTGCTGTGTTTTCCCTACACACATGCTCCATACCCACTATAAAGTCTGCCAAATTGCAGCCTAGTCTCTGTTTTCCATCCCAACTCAAAAGCAGCAATTTTGTGCCCACCCCCAACCCCTGTAAATCACTTGTGTGAGATCTGTTGCATTGTGTGATTTTTGTGGCATTCCTTGGCCCTGATCAACAAGATATTCTTTTGCTGCAAACCACCTTGTCCCTCGCCTTTTGGGAGGGTGAGCCCTGGCTTTCCTGAAACTTGTTCTGTAGAAGCTCACAGACATCCACCTTCCTCTGCCTTTTGAGTGCTGGGGATTTAAGGCATGTGCCACAATGCCCAGCTGTTATTTTGTATTTAAATACCACATGAGTATTCCAGAAGTAACAGCCTCATAAAATTACAATTTATATGATGTGAACAGAATATACTAAACTTGACTCTTGAAATTATTTGTCTAAAGAATATGATCATTTTTAATATCCCCAGCCACAGTTTTCCCTCCCTCCTCTCCTTCCAGTCCCTCCCCGGACTCTACCCCTCTGTTCCCACCCCTGCCCCAATTCACTCCTCCTCCATTTCTGTTCAGGAAAAGGCAGATCTCCCATGAGTATCCACAAAACATCACATATTAAGTTACTATAAGACAAAGCACCTCTCCATGTACTAAGGCTGAGCAAGGTGACCCAGTATGAGAAGTAGGGTCCCAAAAGAAAGTAAGAGTCAGAAACAGCCCCTGCTACCACTATTAGGAATTTCACAAGAAGACCAAGCTACACAACTGTAACATATATATATAGAGAGAGAGTGCCCAGATCAGTCCCATGCAGGCTCCCTGGTTGTCAGTTCAGTCTCTGTGTGATTCTGTAGGTTTTCGCAACTACTCTGCTCCATCAGTCTTTTCTCCCCTTCTTCTGCAGGATTCCCCAAGCTCTGCCTCATGTTTGGCTGTGGATCTACATTTAGCTACATCAGTTGCTGGAGTATTACTCAGCTGTTAGAAACAATAATGTTATGACATTTGAAGGCAAATGGATGGAAAAAAAATCATCCTGAGTGAGGTAACCAGATCCAAAAAGACAAACATGGCATTTACTCACTCATAAGTGGACAACAGGTATAAAAAAATGATAACTATGCTACAATCCACAGACTCAGAGAAACTAGGTAATAAGGACAGTTCAAGAGGGGGACACCCAGATCTCTCTGGGAATGGGAAATAGAGATTTCATGAGTGGGCTGTGGGCAGGTGGGAATGGGAATATGAAAGATCAGGTTTGGGAAGAGGTGTGAAGGGGGAGAGTACTGAAAGAGACCACTGGAAGGTGGGTGCATCTCAGGGTCAGGTAAAAACCTGGCACAAGGGAATCTCCCAGGAATCTATAAGGACAACACCAGCTAAGACTCCCAGAAAGAGAAGATATATAGCCTGAACTGGTCATCTCCTGTGACCAGGCAAGGATTCAAGTGGAAAGAATGGGAAACCAACCCAACCACATAACCTTCAACTGACAGTCTGTCCTGCCTATGGGTTGTGCTGGGGTAAGGGTGGCCTAGAGATTGAGGGAGTGGCCAACCAATGACTGGTCTATCCTAAAGCTGTTGCAGAATATTTGTTTACACTATGTGAAGATGTGTCACTGTGATTGGTTTAATAAAGAGCTGAATGACCAATAGCTAGGAGGAAGAGAATAGGCAGGACTTACTGGGGAAAGAAAGGAACTGAGGGAGAAGAGTCTAGGTTTATGAGAGATACCAGGGAGACTTTGAAGAAACTGCACATACAGTACAGAGGAGAGATAACTGAGCCAGGCAGCAGAAAATAAATTTATAGACAGGTTATTGTGTGTTATAAGAGCTAGTTGGGGAAAAACCTAAGCTAAGGCCAAGCTTTCATAATTAATAAGTCTGTCATTATTTGGGGGCTGACAGTCCCAATGAGAAAGTACCCATGCCAGGAGAATACGCCCACCTCTGACACTGCCTAGAGCACTAGGACCCACAGCCCCTGCTTCCACTGTTAGGAGTCCCACAAGAGGACCAAGCTACACAACTGTAACATGTATCCTGGATGACCCAAAGACCTAGGATAGAACCAAACACAACTGGAGAGGGAAAAAATGTCAATGTAATGATAACTAATATCTGCTATACTCATAAATTGGTGCTTAGCCCAACTGTCAACAAGAGTATGATCTTAAAGGACAAAATAGATTAAATATTCAAGTTTCCTTTGAAGTATCTTATAAAAATCTTTATAAGGAGAAACAATAATTTGTCTGAATGTAACAGGTGGGATTTTTAAAAGGAACAAAAATACAATTGTTTTATCTCAAAATGTGGCTCTCTTTTCCAGTATGAACTTCTATGCAAAATTTTGAGGTAATCACTTTAAAACAGTAGTCACTGGGGCTGGAGAGAAGGCTTAGCAGTTAAGAGCACTGGCTGTTCTTCCAGAGAACCTGAGTTAAATTCTCAGAACCCCCATAACAGCTCACAGCCATTTGAAACTCCAGTTTTCTGGTATCCACCGCCCTCTTCTGACCTCCATAGGCACCAAGCATGTAGGTGGTGCACAGACATATATGCAGACAAAACACCCATACACATAAAATAATTTTTAAAAAGTAGTGGTTACTTACTTAAACCAGAAGATAATAGCACCACAAGATTGATCACAAGAATCTTTTAACTGTACTGTGATAGAAACAGCCATAGCATCTTGTGGGAATCCCTAAGTCCTAGGGATTCCCTAGTACTCTAGAGCCTAGAGTCTCACTGTATACTATAAAGGAGGACACTGTGCTCCAAACATAATTTACATAATTTACAAAGATTGCATTCCTCAGAGGCCATGACTCATTGTTGAAAATGAGATTGAACATTGAAAAGATTGGTGAATTAGCAAATAATGTTCAGTTTGTAGTTAAGATTTGAAAATCAAGTTCCTTCAAAATTTTTTTAATATTTTTTTCTTTATTATTATGTGTTTTAAATTTTATACATCAGCCATGGGTTCCCCTGTCCTCCCCCCCTCCCGCTCCCACCCTCATCTTCCCCCCAGCCCCTCCCCTCCATTCCCATGTCCTCCAGGACCAAGGCACCCCTGGGGATTCATTTAAACCTGGTGGATACAGTACAGGCAGGTCCTTTCACCTCCTTCCAGACTGAGCAAAGTGTCCCTGTGTAAGCCTAAGGTTTCAAACAGCCAGCTCATGCACTAAGGACAGATCCTGGTCCCACAGACTGGGTGCCTCCCAAACAGATCAAGCTATTCAATTGTCTCACTTATCCAGAGGGCCTGATCCAGCTGGGGGCTCCACAGCCTTTGGTTCATAATTCATGTGCTTCCATTCGTTTGAATATTTGTCCCTCTGCTTTTAGCAATCTTGGATTCAACAATTCACGCTCTTGCAGACCCTCCTCTTTCTCGACAGTTGGACACCTGGAGCTCCACCTGGGGCCTGGCTGAGGATCTCTGCATCCACTTCCATCAGTTATTGGATGAGAGTTCCAAGAGGACTGTTAGGGTGTTTGGCCATCTGATCACCAGACTAGGTCAGATCAGGCTTTCTCTCGACCATTGCCAGCAGACTACAGAGGATGTATCATTGTGGATTTCTGGGGACCTCTCGAGCACTCTGCCTATTCCTGTTCTCATGTGGTCTTCATTTATCGTGGTCTGTTATTCCTCATTCTCCCTTTCTGTTCTTGATCCAGCTGAAGTTCCTTCAAAATTTTTAACATTATCATACAATTGTAGGAGTCACAGATTAAAGAATTCATTAGAGAAACCAGACTTGTTAAAAATGCAGGCCTATTTTCTTCAAAGGAAGAAATATGACTGTAGTCGGTCACTGCGAGGGCTGCCGCCTCCATCAATAGAATCTACCCTTCTGCTTATTACAAATCCTTCCTCCTTATGTCCTTACCCTGATTACTATCAGCCCATAGAATTCATTGTAAAGGTCACAGATACTTTGTTACTTTGCTAAGGTGTCACTATGCCTAAAGTGATGATTGTCATGTGGAAACATGCTTTCATGTGTAAGAGAAATAAACCATGAGGTCAAACTCTGGACATTTTGAACTAGCCCCTGCTGAAACGGTGTGGACCAGAGTTTCATTCTTCACCTCAGGCAGCTCTGAGGCTAGGGCAGGAGGTGGGTCCCAACAATACAATGAAATTGTAGTACACAGTTTCAAACAATAACTTTATTCACTTGTTCTTTCCTTGTTTTCTAGCGTTTGAGAGCCATAGTAAACAACCAACACTGGACACCACACAAAATAGTGCATCTTGATTTCCAGGAGTGAAAAGCAGAAAATTCCCAACATCTGTACCTTTAGAAGAAAGTTGTCTATTATAATCTTGAAATATTATTATCTTGTTGAACTTGATACTGAAACATAAATATTAAAACTTCATAAATAATGCATAATTAAGACATTGTCTTCCAACACTTTGGGTTTAGCTACTTTAGAACTTTTTTATATAAAAATGTCAGTGCTATTTTGCAGCTATTGATCTTTACTGATAGTGATTCAAAATCTACCAGGTGTTCTTGTTCTCCTGAGAGTGAAAGGGATTTCAAGTGTGAAGTGAAAATTAGCAAGATTCTGCCACATTTTGATGGTGGTTTTCCTGAGTGAATTATTTCTGCTGCTAGACTGTGGCCTTCAGAAGCAGAGCTGCTGTCTGTATTCTCTTTTCTACCTTTAAAGTCAGTGGGAAAAATAAAAAGTGAAGGAGGCAGAGCACAAAAACACATGGGAAAGGATCACCAGTTATCTAAGACCTACGACAACTGAGTTTAAGCTTACATTTGAGGGCTGTCATGAAAACCTGCCAGCAAAATTTAAAGTAAAAACACTCCACTAAATGCAAGAGACTGTCATTCAACTGAGTTTTCTATTCAAAGAATAGTGCCATACGCTTTTGAGAAATACCTGCAGACGTTTTGAATAAATGTTAAAGAATTTTCTGATTAGTAAATAATCAAAGGCCAATATAAAAGATACAATTCCAGGGTTGGGGATTTAGCTTAGTGGTAGAGTGCTTGCCTAGCAAGCGCAAGGCCCTGGGTTTGGTCCTCAGCTCTGGAAAAAAAAAAAGATAGAATTCCAAATACTTGGGGTCTTTTACTGAAATTGACTCCTGAGAATATTCCACAATATTTTCTGTTGGCTGGACTGCTTACTTTAAAAAAAAGTACAGGGTCTGTAACTAATCAAATAGACAAAACAATACTATATTTTATATCTTTACAGAAGAGAGAAAATTCCTATTGAGATTGTCTAAGAAGCAAGTGGAAAACAAAACAAATGGAAATGGTTGCACTGAAAAATAGATACTTGGATCAAAAATGGAAAGACACTAAATAAACACCAAAGAAGCTTGCTAATTATTATAAAAGAGATGTCTCTGAAGTGGGTTGGTTTAGTCAAGAGAAGCATCATAAAGGACATTTGCACTCCAGGAATCATTGTAGAAGACTGGCCTGGGGATGAACATTGAGATGAGGCCTCAGTGCAGTACCCACTTCATCTATAAGTGAAAAAGAGCTGATAAAGATTGAAGTGGGCACTAAGTGATAAGGTGTGATGTTTAATAACTGGCTCTGCCAGCGGTGGATAAAGGGCAAGACCAGAAGCTAATTAGTGGATTGTTGGAATGATTGACAGAGAAGGTGACAAATGTCTGCATGAGGACATCGGCCATAGCCACAAAGTCAGCTATGAAGCATGTGCTTTTGAAGCAGGGTTGTACATCCCCTTGGAGACAGTAATTGGCACTGAATCAGATTCCACCCTGAGTTTTGGAGACACCTGAGGCAAATTGGTAAATTTAAGTTCTTCTTATTTGACATGTGGGAAATGAGTCTTATTTAGCATACATCTAGCCAGGTTACTTTTTAAACCTTTAGTGTTAATCAGTCTCATTTTATCCTTATATATTCCATAGGACCACAGTTAGTATACAAATATGTCTTCTCAGACTACAGTTTGATAGGTTTCTCAAACAAAGCTAGAATTAATCAAACATTTTTATATCAATAAAATCTATATTACCTATTAATGCAACTCATTAAAGATTTATGAAACTTCCTGGGGGATTCTCGTGTGATATTCCATACAGAACATTATTCTAGGTCCTGAAGGAATTCAAAAACATTGTGTCCAGAAATGCAAATGTGTCACTGAAGAGCAGCCACTGAGCCTAAGCTATATCTAGCCAATGTATTCATTGTCTCAATTATTGAGCATTTATTGTATACTGTGACGATGAAGATATATCAACTTATAAGTACTGTTACAGAAGCTTATTTAGATGACTATAATCACAATAAGAAGTTTTGATCTTTTTATACAGGAAATAGTAAGGCACTAAAGAATTTTAAGCATAAGATAAATGTGACATGGTTTGTTTGTTTGTTTGTTTTTAAGGCATGCAAGTTAATGCATAGAAAAAAGAACCAGAGATCATAAGAAAGGAAGCCTACAAAAGGAAGCCAAGTAGCTAACACCACCCAAGAGAAGAAAAAGAACCAGATTCTAGGCAATTTCTGTTAGAAATGAGGAGAAGCTTACAAAGGAGGTAGAACCAAAAGAATGCAATGATCAAGGGTGGTAAGGAAAAGATTGCTATGATCCCATTTTCAATCAGCCATGGAAAGAGTGTCACAATACTCTGAGTGAGAAATCCAGGAGGGAGATCAGGTTTGCAAAGGAAATCTGCTGTCATTACACATATGACCATCTACAATGTGGAATAGTTACCAAGAAGATGTTCCACTCAGATAAAGGGACCCACTGCAAGGAAGGTAGCTGCCCAAAAGCAGAAACTAATGTAGCCTCAGCTCCTAGAAAACTGAATTTTCTTACTAAACCACCATCTGTGCACCTCTATAACTCAGCTTTTGCTCAAGGAATCTCATATCAACCCACCTGAGACTTCCTTAGACCTATATTGCAGCTAACAGGTCTTCCTACTCAATATGTCCATCTCCCTGTCCTCTCACATGTTAGCACTTATAGTGTAACCCAAAGACTTTGACTATTTCTGTTCCTTTCTTTGTCCTCTACCACAAACATTTATTCCAAATAAATCCCTTGTGTAACTAATCTCATTTTGGCATTACTTCCAGAAGGACCCAAACTTACATTGGCAATACATACAATGTGAAGAAAGCAGCTGAAACAACAGGTTTGGGAATAGCTAGGCACTGGGATCACTGAAACTTGGATAGAAATGAGTCTGCTCCACAGCTGAAGAGTCCAAGGAGCTGCCATTTTATAACACTTTGCTGCATGTACTAGCAGCTAGAGGGAACGTGGCACAAGGCAGGCAACATTATGTATTTAGAATAATGAGATATTACCCATTTAGGTAAATGAGGCTCTAGAAAAGTTTGATTACATTGTAGCATTAGGCATACACAAATGGCAATTTTTAGCTCTTACCTAGTCCTAGTTTCCATCTGTGTAAGTGGCATCTTACAGTTCTCAAATCTTCCTACTAGTATTGAAATCTGAGAGCTGAGCTATGGTTTTACTCCATCATTTCCAATCCCAATATACTATGTACTTGAGAACCCAATGTTCCTCTACTTGGTGGAAGTCTTACCAA
This sequence comes from Onychomys torridus, assembly GCF_903995425.1. Taxonomy (NCBI): domain Eukaryota; kingdom Metazoa; phylum Chordata; class Mammalia; order Rodentia; family Cricetidae; genus Onychomys; species Onychomys torridus. Next base: position 2,213,821 of record NC_050459.1, on the reverse strand, counting down.
CAAAATGTCATCTGGCTTGGCTCCAGTAACACACACTTAATCCCCTTAGTACTCTGCATCTGAACATATTTTTAAATTTGTAATTGGCCATATAGATGATTATGGGGTGAGTTTGTTTGTGTAAAATATTTTAACACTTACTCTGTTTCTACCTCATCTTGAACTTCTTCCACTTCCTTTGAAGCTTGCCAAATCATCCAGTGCACAGTTAAAACCAAGAATTGTTAGTAATGATAAGGATACAGTAACATAATTCTATTCATGTACCACACAGAAATTGCATCTGAATTCAAATTATCTGAAGGGCTGAGTTTTCTATGACATTACAACTTATATCTTTAGGCTTGCAAGAATTGATACAGTCAAAGCACTAGCATTTGAGTCAAGTAGGCTGCCAACTCTGGACTCACCCCAACTCTGCCTGACAGTACATAGGCTTATCTGGGTAGAAGCTACCTGGTATTGCCCAAAGAGAAAACAGAACCAGTCAGGCAGTGGTGGCACACGCCTCTAATCCCAGCACTCGGGAGGCAGAGCCAGGCAGATCTCTCTGAGTTTGAGGCCAGCCTGATCTACAAAGTGAGTTCCAGGAAAGGCACAAAGCTACACAGAGAAACCCTGTCTCAAAAAACCAAAAAAAAAAAAAAAGAAAAAAAAAAAAAAAGAAAAGAAAAGAAAAAACAGATCCATGGTTCTTTGAAAACATCTATTATTGAGAGCTGCTAGTAGTGAAAGTTCATGAGAATATACAGCAGTGACAACTAGAGTTCAGAGGGTCAACCTATCAGAACTAAGGGTTCTGTTAGAGGAAACCATCACTCGAGGCGTTATGAAATTATTGCCTTTTGAGTGAACTGGCTGTCTCTTGTAAACTTCTTGTGCAATAACAGCTATGATTCTCCCCATTTACCGTGCATCTCCATGTTATATGTACATGTAATCTCACAATTGCATCTCAATCTTGGGCACAACTTTCCCTATACATTTGGGGTAATTGGACAACTGTCCCCAGCTGTGTTTATCTTTCATTAACATATATCTGGTCAGGGCCATTCTCTGGACAAAAGTATTTCAGCAAAGATACCTTTTTTTCCCAGAACAAAACTGCACATAGATAAACATTAGCTCATCTCACTCACAGAGAAGAACCACAAACAATTAAATCCTCAACACCTTACCTTCACCCTGGGTTATTGACACAAGACCCTAACTTAAGAGATTTACTGCCCACATGCCTGGGATGAGATTTTAGCCTTTTGCTAGATACTGAGTTAAGGCAGTTACTTCCCACTGACCTAAGAAGATTGCCTCCAGGCCAGGCAGGCAATAGGTGCCAAGCTTCTTTCTTGTGCAAATTAAGCTTTTATTCCTCCTCACCAGGTGATATTCCTAGATTTTCTTCTCAGCAATTACTCTGAGTGAAAGTACGTTTACTAACCAAATACTACATGCCCTGACATAGGTTGCTTAGCCACCTAGCTTGTGTCCCTCTCTCTATCAGAAAGCAGCTGCAGCTGGGACTAGCAGGGAAAATTGGTGCCAAAGACAGTTTACTTTCTTGTGACTTATTGCCCTCTAACGTTCTACCTAGCCATTTCTAGATTATAGTTTGAGCACATAAATTCCCTAACTGATCTTAGCCTTTAGTTGACCCTACCAGAGAACTCCCCTTTAGTCACTCCCCTTTGGGGCTGTAATTGAAAGCTGACAATTAATTGCTTTATGTATGGGTCCTTATCACCTCTCTCAGAGACTCTGAAAACTTCAAGCCTTGAATTGCTTTACCAAAGAATTACTGTGTGGGTATATATACTGGTTCTCTGAGAGAACTGGGAGAATAGGATTGATGGAAAAGAACAAAGATGAGGATGGAGATGGAAAGAACTAGGTAGAAAGAAGAGAGAACAACAGAAGGGACTGAATGCAGAAGGGACTGAGCAGGAGGGATGGAGAGGAGCCAAGTAAGAGAGCAGAAAAGAAACTGTGTAGATAGAATGGCCATAGAAAAATAAAGTGAATGGACTAAAGAACTCAGTATGCTTAGATTCATTGAACATCCCTCAGATTAGAATCCTCAGATGGTTGGTAGACTCTTCCATGGACCCTGGGAACAAACAATATATGCTGGACCTATTATTGTTTGCATTAATCTATAGTGTGCATAGATAAGAGAAAGAAAGAAAATGGAAGCAAATTTGATCTGTGTCAAAACTGCTCCACAAAAATATAACAATTCTTCTAGTCTACATAAGAATTAGCATTATATCACTCTTGGGCATATACCCAAAGAATACTCAATCATACCACAAGTACATATGGTGAACTATGTTCATAGCAGCATTATTTGTAATAGCCAGAACCTGGAAACAACTTAGATGCCCCTCAACTGAAGAATGGATTAAGGAAATGTGGTATATATACACAATGGAGTACTCCTCAGCAGAGAAAAACAATGAGTCATGAAATTTGCAGGCAAATGGATGGTACTAGAAAATGTCATCCTGAGTGAGGTAATCCAGAAGCAGAAGGACAAACATGGTATGTACTCACGTATAAGTGGATACTAGATATAAAGCAAAGGATAACCAGACTACAACCTACAACTCCAGAGAAGCTAACTAACAGGGAAGACCCAAAGCGGAATTCATGGATCACCCTGGGAAGGAGAAATAGATGAGATCTCCATGAGTAAACTGGGGGTGAATGGTGGGCAATGGAGGATAGAGGATGGAGGATGAGAACATAAGGGAATGGAATGGTTGAGCTGGAATGGGGATGGAGTAGGAAAGCAGTGAAATAGATACCATGATAGAGGGAGACATCATGGGGATAGGGAGAAACCTGGTGCTAGGGAAGTTGCCAGGAATCCCCAAGGATGACCCCAGATTGAACTACTGGAAATAGTGGAGAGGGTGCCTGAACTGAACTGGTGTGCCCCAGAGATCAGAGTGGTGAATACCCTAACTGTCATCACAGAGCTTTTCACCAATGACTGATGGAAGCAGATGCAGAGACCAACAGCCAAACACCAGGCAGAGCTCCAGGAGTCTAGTCAGAGGGAGAGAGAAGAGGGATTCTATGAGCAAGTGCATCAACATCATAATGGGGAAACCTGCAGAGACAACCACACTAGTGGGAACTCATGAAAGTTGGATCAACAGCTGTGGAGCCTGCATGGGACTGGGCTGGGCCCTCAGCATGGTGAGACAGTTGTGTAGCTTGATCTGCTTGGGGGGCCCCCTGGCAGTGGGATTAGAATCCATCCCTGGTGCATGAGCCAGCTCTTTGGAGCCCACTACCTCTGATGGGACACCTTGGGATGGGGGAGGGACTTGGACTTACCTCTACTAGATGTGCCTCCCCATGGGAGGTCTTGCCTTCTTGTGCAGGGGAGGGGGTGGATTGGGGATGGCTTAGAATGGCAAGGCTGGGGGGGGGCAGGAGGAGGGAAGAGGGGGATCTTTGGTGTGTAAAATAAATGGAAAATTTTTCTTAATTAAAAAAAGAACTCGCATTTTTCTCAATGAAGATCATTATATTTCATAACCTATGTAAAGTAGTACTTTATATTCAAAACTGTAAATGTGATGGGCCAGTTTCAAATACTCAGGTTTAAATTCTTACATCTAGAAGCCAAATACATTATATATTTTTGTCTTGACTCAACAGTCAAAGAGATGATAATATTTTGTAGCCTAAATTCATCTTTCATCCAAACATTATTAAAATATTTAGTTTTTATATAGAACTATTTCAATCTTTCAAGATTATCTAAAATTATTTGGGAATCATAGTGTGTGTCTTCTGTATAGCATTAGTTTTAAAATGTCCATTTTTGCTGATTAAAAAAAACTAAAATATTTTTGTCTTTTGTAAATTAATTTATTATTTTCAGTCAAATGTATCTTTAATATATCATTAGGACCATGGATGTTTAACAGTATTCATGGGACAATATTAGAGATATTTTCAGGTTAGCAAACACAAGTCAAGATATAATATGCAATTAATAAACACTAGTTCCCTTTAAGGTATTAATGAAAACTGAAAAAGTAAGGTTTTATATTCCATTAATTTTTTTTACACAGAATTGGTCAAATTAAAAGAATAAACAAAATTATTTACCATTTTGAGTTTCTGGGTCTACCAATTGCTGAATTAATGAATAGTGATATGTTGATGTTTTCTTGACCATTTGTTGAACAATAGCATATAATTCACTAATATATCAAATGCCAATAATAAAGTCAAAATTGTTACCTTATATTTTAACTTCTTGTGTATCTGAGAAAGGTATAATAAAATATATATTAACAAGCATAACTTAAGAAAGGTCATGGAAACACTACTTAGTAAGCATCAGAATCAGAGTAATGGCTTCATGGTCAAAAACTAAAAACTGTTTGAGAAAGAGAACATTATTCTCAGCAGAGATAAACTCAGCCATCACAAGAAAAAGCATAATTCCCATTTTAATTAGGAAGACATCAGTTCTAAATGATAAGTGTTTTAAACTTTGGAAAGAAATAGGTTGGTTCAGTACAGTGTAAACCATTATATTAATTCAAAAGTAAATCTTTCTATCAATGGGTCCATAGTTGACCTATTCACCAATGTGACATTAGCAAATTAGAATGTCAACTAACTTAACCACTAGATGGTGCTTTAGATAGCCTCTCCCTTTATGTGTCTACATCACCCTTGTAAAGGTTTCAAACAAGATCAAGTGTTGAATGCCACTCAGTGCGGGTAATTGAAATCAGCTTAAATGATTAGTCTCTGAAAACAACTATCAGATGTTTCTACTTCTTAATTTGACTTGACAAGACAAATAATCCCAGTATTCATATAAACGGATAAAATATTTTTCCTTCCAAAGATCCCATGCACTTTTCCCAGCTATCACAGTTTTCTTTTCAGCATGTCTCTATTAGTTAGAAGCTAAATTATTTCCCTATAGTTCATATACAATAGAAAACAAAGTTAAATACAATCATCAAGATCACACAGCCAAAAGAGTAGCAAGACATTTTCCTCTGAGTTTTCCATCTCTCTTTAAATGAAGCAGTTTTCATTTTGTCTGTCTGCTGAAGGTGAATATTTGGTCAATGTTAAAGCTATCCATATCTAAAAGTATTAGATGAGTTCACAGAAGTGAAACAGTACCACCTGCAACTTGTGATTTGTGGTGAAACCTCTGGTAGTGCCTACCAGGCTATCCTCAGAGCACATAGTTCACTGCTGTACATCCTGGCAACGAGTTCAAGCAGAAGAGATCCAATGGCTGCTACTTCTATGCCTCTGTTTGTACAGCAGTCATGTTGCAAGGCCCAGAAAACAAAGGCTGAAGAACAGTAGGAATACTCCAGAACTGCCTGGGAACACAGCTAGAGCTGTGGGTACACACCACTTCTGCAGTGGGAACATAGGCTATGTGGAGGAAGCAAACTAAGCTTTTAATTCTGAGGTCAAGAGTTATTCTAAGACTCTGTGGCTATGATGTCCTATGAAATAGAGACCATGTAGCTTTCATGTTACCTCTCTGGATGTAAATACTGTTCTTAGAATCCACAACTACACTGGCATATGTATAGCATTATTTTATATCCAAGAAGTGAATGACCATGATTTCTTCTCACTGGGTCTGAACAAGCAAAGTGGAATAAGTAAGATTCTCCAAGCATCTCCACATAAGGCATATAGGTATGTATCTCAGACTACACATCAATTCCGTTTCACTGATAATACCAGCCTTAAAGTTGCAGGAAGAATCAAAGCCAAGCAACACTGCACACTCAGGATTTTGAGTACAACTTCTAAAAAATACTTTTATACCATCATATACCCAGAGCTGAACTGAGGTCACTTCATAAATTAGACAGGCCTAGGAGTCACCAAGTACAAGTTTTCATTATTCATGTCAATAACTGCCTATGACTTGGAGCCATCTACTTACTACATGTCTTAGTTTTCCTTGTTTATAAAACAATATTATAAAAGGCACATGGTATGTATGTGGGGAATAAATAGTATATATAAAACATTCTTAGAATTTCAAAAGAAATCCTGACTAAACGAACAGGAACTACAGAAGCAAGCATAACCAACCGAATGCAAGAGATGGAACAGAGAATCTCTGACATTGAAGACACAATAGAGAAAATAGATTCATCAGTCAAAGAAAACAAAAAAAAAAGTCATAACACAAAACATCCAAAAAATTTGGGACACCATGAAAAGACCAAACCTAAGAATAATAGGAATAGAAGAATAAGAATACCAGCTCAAAGTCACAGAGAATATATTCAACAAAATCATAGAAGAAAACTTTCCTAATCTAAAGAAAGAAATACCTATGAAGATACAAGAACTTACAGAACACTGAGTAGGCTGGATCCAAAAAAAGTCCCCTCACCACATAATAATCAAAACACTAAACATACAGAACAAAGAAAAAATATTAAGAGCCACAAAGGAAAGATATCAAGACAGACCCATCAGAATAACACAAGACTTCTCAATAGAGACTATGAAAGCTAGAACGTCCTGGATAAATATTATGCAGACACTAAGAGACCATGGATGCCAACCCAGCCTATTATGCCCAGCAAAACTCTCAATCACCATAGACAGAGTAAACAAAATATTCCATGATAAAACCAGGTTTCAACAATACCTGTCCACAAATCCAGCCCTATAGAAAGCACTAGAAGAAAAAATCCAACCTAAAGAAGCTAAACACACCCATGAAAACTCAGGCAATAGATAATCCCACACCAACAAATACCAAAGAAGGAAAATGCACCAATATCACAAAAAAATAACAGGAATTAACAATCACTGGCCATTAATATCCATCAATATCAATGGTCTCAACTCACTTATAAAAAGACACAGACTAACAGAATGGATAAGAAAACAGGATCCATCCTTCTGCTGCATACAAGAAACACACCTTGACTTCAAAGACAGACACTACCTCAGATATTTTGATGCAAAAATACCCAACAAAATATTGGCAAACCGAATCCAAGAACACATCAAAAAAATTATCCATGATGACCAAGTAGGTTTCATCCCAGGGATGCAAGGATGGTTCAACATATGAAAATCTGTCAATGTAATACACCATATAAACAAACTGAAAGAAAAAAAAGCACATGATCATTTCATTAGATGCTAAAAAAGCCTTTGACAAAATCTAACATCCTTTCATGATAAAGGTCTTAGAGAGATCAGGAATACAAGGAACATTCCTAAACATAATAAAGTCAATTTACAGCAAGCCAACAGCCAACATCAAATTAAACAGAGAGAAACTCAAAGCGATTCCACTAAAATCAGGAACAAGACAAGCCTGTCCACTCTCCCCATATTTATTCAATATAGTATTTGAAGTTCTAGCTAGAGCAATAAGACAACAAAAGGAGATCAAAGGGATACAAATTGGAAAGAAAGAAGTCAAACTTTCACTATTTGCAGATGATATGATAGTATACATAAGTGACCCCAAAAATTCTACCAGGGAACTCCTACAGCTGATAAACACCTTCAGTAATGTGTCAGGATACAAGATTAACTCAAAAGAATTAGTAGCCCTCCTATATACAAATGATAAAAGGGCTGAGAAAGAAGTCAGAGAAACATCACCCTTTACAATAGCCACAAATAATATAAAATATCTTAGGATAACACTAACTAAACAAGTGAAGGACCTTTTTGATAAGAACTTTAAATTTCTAAAGAAAGAAATTGAAGAAGATATCAGAAAATGGAAGGATCGTTCATGCTCATAGATAGGTAGTATTAACATAGTAAAAATGGCAATCTTACCAAAAGCAATCTGCAGATTAAATGCAATCCCCATCAAAATCCCAACACAATTCTTCACAGACTTGGAAAGAAAAATGCTCAACTTCATATGGAAAAACAAAAGACCCAGGATAGCCAAAAGAATCCTGTATAATAAAGCAACCTCTGGAGGTATCCCCATCCTCAAGCTCTACTATAGAGCTATAGTAATAAAAACAGCTTGGTACTGGCATAAAAACCTACATACAGACCAATAGAATCAAATTGAAGACCCTGACATTAATCCATGGATATATGAACACCTGGTTTTTGACAAAAAGCCAAAATATACAATGGAAAAAAGAAAGTATCTTCAACAAATGGTGCTGGCATAACTGGATGTCAATATGGAAAAGATTACAAAGAGATCCATATCTGTCACCATGAACAAAACTCAAGTCCAAGTGGATCAATGACCTCAACATTACTCAGTTACTCTGAACCTGACAGAAAAGAAAGTAGGAAGTAGTCTTGAATGCATTGGCACAAGAGACCACTTCCTAAATATAACACCAGCAGCACAGACACTGAGCACAACAATTAATAAATGGGACCTCTTGAAACTGAGAAGCTTTTGTAGGGCAAAAGACACGGTCAATAAGACAAAAAGACAGCCTACAGAATGGGAAAAGACCTTCACCAACCCCACATCTGACAGAGGGCTGATCTCCAAAGTATATAAAGAACTCAAGAAACTAGACATCAAAATACTGAACAATCCAATTTAAAAATGGGCTAAAGGTTTCTGGGGACCTCTCTAGCACTTTGCTTATCCCTGTTCTCATGTGGTCTTCATTTATCATGGTCTGTTATTCCTTGTTCTCCCTTTCTGTTCTTGATCCAGCTGGGATCTCCTGCTCCCCGAAGCTCTCTTTCCCTCAAAACTTGCCCTTCATTACTCCCACTGTTGTCCAGGTTGTTCATGTAGATCTCATCCATTTCTCTGTCATTGGGTGATCCCCGTGTTTGGCTCAGCCTGGAAGGAGGTTACAGGACCTGCCTGTACTGAATCCACCAGGTTGAATTGAATCTCCAGGGGAGTCTCGGCCCTGGAGGAGATGGGAATGGAGGGGAGGGGCTGGGGGGAAGGTGGGGGTGAGGGCAGGAGGGGGAGGACAGGGGAAATCATGGCTGATGTGTAAAATTAAAACACAAATATAATAAATAAAAAAGGAGAAAAAATGGGCTAAAGAGCTTAACAGAGAATTCTCAAAAGAAGAATCACAAATGGCTGAAAGACATTTAAAGAAATGCTCAACAACCTTAATCATCAGAGAAATGCAAATCAAAACGACTCTGAGATACCACCTTACACCTGTCAGAATAGCTATGATCAAAAACACTAATGACAGCCTATGTTGGAGAGGATTCGGAGCAAAGGGAACACTCTTCCACTGGTGGTGGGAATGCAAACTTGTATAACCACTGTGGAAATCAGTGTGGCGGTTTCTCAGAAAATTGGAAATTGATCTACCTGAAGACCCAGCTATACCACTCTTGGGCATATACCCAAGGAATGCTCAATCATACCACAAAGATACATGCTCAACTATGTTCATAGCTGCACTATTTGTAATAGCCAGAACCTGGAAACAACCTAGATGCCCCTCAACTGAAGAATGGATTAAGAAAATGTGGTACATATACACAATGGAGTACTATTCAGCAGAGAAAAACAATGACATCATGAAATTTGCAGGCAAATAAATGGAACAAGAAAATATCATCCTGAGTGAGGTAATCCAGAAGCAGAAGGACAAATATGGTATTACTCACTTATAAGTGGATACTAGATATAAAGCAAAGAACAATCAGACTGCAACCCACAGAACCAGGGAGGCTATATAGCAGGGGGGCACCCTAGGATGACTGTGGCTTATATTAAGTTTTGGTTTTACTCAATCACTGGGCAAGCCTCAATGAAACATTTCACTATTCAGATAAGAATTTATACTGTATCAAGCTGATAATAGAAAAATAAATAAATAAATAAATAAATAAATAAATAAATAAATATGAAAAGAGGTGTGTGCCACCACAAAATAAATAAATAAGTAGATAGATAGATAGATAGATAGATAGATAGATAGATAGATAGATAGATAGATAGATATGGCATCATCTGAACATAGGCAGTAATGAAAATCACAAAAACAGACAGCATTTCTAGAAGTGCAAAATCATAGAGGTTGGAGCTCTCACTCCAAAGAGCAGAAGTAAGAAAAGTGATGAGAAGCACTGGAAGAGCGTGGACAAGTCAGCAGATAGAAAGCCACAGACTGTTTCAGAATCTGTATGATGCCACATTTTAAGGTGAGGTGACTGATGCTTGTCAACCATGGTAAAAAGGTCAAGAAAGATGAGGAATGAAGATGAGTAGTGATTTTGATAATGCAGATTAACAGACAATACTGGTTTAGAAACTGTCAGATACTGGGGAAACTGAATGGACTATAGAGCCTCAACCAGAGTTGCATCCATGGCTTGACTGATCATCAGTTCACAGGGAGACATGTCAGCGGGGTTTGAGTTTCTTGGTTGGACTCAGGAGCTTAGGGTCAGGTGCAGAGTAGGGTGAATGAGAACTTACTGAAGGTTAAGCACTGTCCAGAGGGACGGGGCACAATGGACTTAAAGATGGAAGATGGTGATTTATTTTTTACTTTGCCTGCACCTGGTGTACCTGGTGCTTAGGGAGGCCAGAAAGGGCATCAGATGCCCTGGGACTGAGTTATGGGCAGTTGTGAGTGCTGGGAACTGAATGTGGGTCCTCTAAGTCACATCTCCAACCCCTCAAAACCCATTCTCAATCCAGTGATATAATGTGGCTATGCAATAACTCAAACCAGTTGAAGAAGGACTTACCCTGCAGTCGGCTGCTACAAGTCTAAATTCCTGTAGTAACTTTCCAAAAAGGGATCTCTGCTGCTTTCAAAAGAGATGAATTGTCCCCTTTAAGACAAACATTAAAAAAATACAAATCAGTCTTAAATATCTAATAATCCTCAAGGATGTACCATGAATCTTAACAGGTCTTATTAATAAGAACAAACATGAGGCCAGTTATTGGGGTGAATGCTAGAAGATCAGAGAAGCAGAAAAAGCCATGGCTATCTCACCTTGCTAGTTCCTCAGGTGATCCTGTTTCCTCAGGCTGGAAGCTTCTGAGTCCTCATCCCAATGGCTCTCAGCTGAACTGTGCTGCTCCAAAGCCTGAATGCTTAACCAACCAAATGCTTAACTAACTACATGCTTTACTCCTTTAGTTCCTGGTCCTCACACCTTATATACCTTTCTCTTTCTGCCCCCACTCTCTGGGATTAAAGGTTGGGTTTCTGGGATTAAAGGCGTGGTCACCATGCTTAGCTGTTTCTAAAGTGGCCTTGAACTCAGAGATCCCGCTAGCTCTGCCTCCCAAGTGCTGGGATTAAAGGCGTGCACCACCACTGCCCAACTTCTGTTATGGCTCACTCTTCCCATTTTCTAGCCACCATTTTTGGCTTTGTTCTAGTGGCTGTCTGTTCTCTGGCCCCAGATATGTTTATTTCGGGGAACACACAATATTTCAGGAAACACAATACCCACTACACAAGGATCCTGTGATTGGATAGGGTACTAACATTTAGTGTTCCACACGCCAAGCACTTAATTTGCACAACCTACATGAATTTACTGATTTAATACTCAAATAACCATATGAGAAGCAAATCATTTTTGATAAGTTCTCCAAAGTCTCAAAGCTAGCCAATAGCTAATTTGAATTTCAGATGTAGGCATTTTAGCTCTAGATAAACCCCCATCCCAAATATTACATCTACTCTAACAAAGCTAAGCAACTATACAACCCTTCTGCTCTATTTTAGGCATTTAGTCAAGTAACTGAAGGTACCCTCCATGGCCCCTGTAAGTATAACAGTACAGGTCACTAATTGTTCTGCTAACACTAATGAAGACTCCACTTTCCTTGTGTTGAAAATATGCTATGCTCCTATGAAGTTTTGCTGGTACAGGTTTCCAAAATAAAATAATATCACTATGTTTCAAGAGAAAAAAAGAAAGAAAGAAAGAAAAGTATTAGAGAGTCAAATGAAAACTGAAAGATTATGAGATTGGTGGCATGGGTGCTGGTGCTAGTCTAGAGCTCTGAGTCAGGATTTCAAGCCAGTCAGCTGGAGGTGGGCATACCACTTGGCCAACTTATTCTTTGTCTTTGCACATTTTCTCTTGATGACCCATCCCTTTTCTTCAGATGTTTCACTTGTCCAGTGGCCTCTGGATTTCTTAGTTGGATGCTTTTACTCCTCTGGAAAGATAAAAGCAAAACCCTCCCCAAACCCTAACTCTAGGGGCTTCTGGTTTTGGCAGATTATATCTTTCCTATGGAAAAAAAAATGGGGTTTTGGCAACAAAAAAGAATTATTTTTCAATTTTAAAAATTCTTTTGAAATTTTGAAACTAAATATACCTTAGTATGTGTAGGTAAATATAATTATATTCTCCTTTCTCTTTATATATAAATTCAAGGTTTAAGTGTATTTATTTTTAGATCAAAAAAATATTCACTTTGAATTTCAGCCTGCCTTTTGCAAGTGGCTCTTAAATTTAAATCACTGTAATTCTCATGTGCCTGCTCTGTCTCCCAAGTGTTGAGATTAAAGGTGTATGTCTCCTAAGTGCTGAAATTAAAAATGTAAACCACCACCTGGCTATGGATCCCTTATAATAGCTATTCTCACAGGGTTGTCCTGGTTTAATTTGGTTCTCCATTTCCCCTTATTTTTTAGTGTTAGGTATAAACTTCCAAGTTTTTTGAATGTGCAATCTATGATTCTTGCTGATTTGTTTTTAGTTTGTTTTCTGGAAATTTTAATAATCTAGTCTTAATTAAACATGATGCCAATTTGTCTACTATTTCTGGATGTTTTGTCTGTCTTGACTGTATGAGCTACACAAAATTTGATGTCTTTGGTTTGTTAGCTTTTACCATTTCTATTCAGGTCTCCCATGACCAGAGATATTTGCCATTTATCTGCCAGTTAGTGGTTTTCCATTTTGATGACTATATGGCTATGCAATTACACAAGCACCATGACCTGAAGAAGGTATAGATCCTCCTTTTGCCTTCCTTATGTTTCTTATAGCCAATAGTGCTTCAGCATATTGTACTAATTTGGTGGTTTCTTCCTCAGTAATAACCACTCTATCCCTTGATCTACAGGCTGCCACTTTCCATTTAGCTTTAGTGTCATCAGTGGTTGATGAGCCATGAGTAAACCATGCATTAGCCAAATGCTATGACCATTCCCTTGGTCCCCACAGTCCAACAGGTGCCTCTTTTGGGAGAAGGGTGAGCAGTTTTAGGATGGGGATTATAGGCAACTGAGCTATTTCCTCAGTGAGGGAAGGCACAGACCCCTTTGCTACCATATCCTGGTCATAATGGAATTTAGATAGTTACCAGTTCCACAGTAATACCTTTCCTTCCATGACTAAGCCTGCAAAGGACTCTGCCTTAGAACAGATCCAATCATCATTTTATGGGGTGCTCTTACAACTATAGGGTGGTTGGCAATTACTGAGTATAAGGTTCTCCATGCCTCATAAAATGTACAGATTTGTTTCTCAAAGAGAGACTATTTATTCTTTGTATATGGAAAGTGTTTTCAATAGAAGCCAACAGACAAATGTTGGTGGACTCCTCTTTGCTTTATGAAGAGTCCCCAGTTTCCGATTCACCAATAAATATAATATCCACAATTAGGGTTATCATCTGGATCAATATTGGTCATGGTTGTATGCGTGGATAAGAGCTTACCCCAGTAGTTGAAAAAGCTGCTCTTTGTTCCTGTCAGCATTGAAAATTAGCTGACTTTCTAGTAATCCTGTAGAGATCTGTAAATATGGTATGTGATTTCTCTAGTGTGCAAACATACCAGTTAGAAGCTGTATCTGAGTTTTGTCCCTCGGTGGTAGGATTAAAGGCATACATACACTACAACCACATTTTTCACTGTAACTCTAGAATTTAGACAACAGCTAATTTATAGACATCTGTCTGTCTCAGCTGGGATTAAAGGTGTGGGCTACCACCACCCTGCTCAAATATTTTATTCAAATCACTCCAACTCTTAGAGATTTAGAAAACAACTTTAGACTATAGTAACCCTTTGAACTTACTTAAAACATTCTAAATCTTTTAAGTGAGTGTTTAATACCAAACAACAAAAATATTCTTTTTATTTAAGAAGAGAACTCAAAAGATGATGTCCCAGATAGCTTGGGCCACATGGCAATCTACAGTCTAACATTCTAACATGGAATTGAGACACATGGTTTAAGAAAACCCATTTTTCATTTCATGAAAACATGGCAACTGTGTCCTTGTTAATTGCTCTGTGGATGAGTTTCTTGGACACTGACAGGGAATGAGTGAATCAAATTTGATATCGGGGCTAACAGGAGGCCATTCAGAGCATTTCCAGATGGCAAAGGGTTACCTTGCCTGACTCTTGTTGATATGTATTCATTATTCCAATGCCAGTCTTTGCCACACTTCCTGTATACTCAAGAAGACTGGGGCCTTCTTTTTGTATTATCTCTAGAAAAATATTTGTTTCTAGGACTTGAATCTTCTTTTATCAACATCACATTGCACAGTGGATAAGTCATACCAACGTTCATCCTGGACTACTCAGGATTTCTCTTTTCATGGAACCATCATAGCCTTCTGTCTCTAGCAAAAGCATGCTTGCAAAGAGAAAAAGAGAAAAGTACTAGGGGCTACCTTTCTCCCCCATTTCTCTCTCCATTAAAATTGTATTTCTACCAGTCATACTCAGAGGTGCTTACATCCCCAAAATAACTTGCTTGAAAAATAGATGGAGCCTGATTGTTTTCCCCTGGAATAAAAACAAATCTACTTCTTGAACTGAAAAACCTAAGAATATCACTACTACTTATTTTCTTTCTTTTTTATGGATTTTCAACACAAGATTTCTCTGTGTAGTTTTGGTGCCTGTCCTGGATCTTGCCCTGTAGACTCAAACGCACAGAGATCCACAACTTATTTTCTTACCTTCACTAACCACACAGAAAATCAAAAAAGTAGTGATATATCTGGCTTTTTTTGTCTTTCTGTTGCCAATGTATGATGTATTCAGAAGTCTATAGAAAGTTTAAAAAACCATTACATTAATTCATAAAAGGATGCTGTAAATTTATTTTTGCCAAAGTGTTTGAGGAGAACTGCTGGAAATAGCAGGTGGTAGGAAAGTAAATGGAACTCATATCAGAAACTAAAGACAGCAAGTGATGGATGGGTGATGGTGGCACGCACCTTTAATCCCAACACTTGGGAGGCAGAGACAGAGGATCTCAGTGAGTTTGAGGCTAGCCTGGTCCTGGTCTACAGAGTCCGTTCCAGAACAGCTAGGGCTGTTACACAGAGAAATACTGTCTCAGGAAAAAGAAAAAATGGAAAAAAGAAAGAAAAGCATGGTGCTTAATGGAATAAAGGGAGTGGTGACATTAGGGTAAGACCCCACTTAAGAAGTGAAGGAAGCCATCAACAAAAGAAAACCGAGGCAGATATAATTGAATGAGAGGGGCATGTTCCAGCCCCAGTAAGCAGCAGAACTTGTAGCTTCAACACCTGGCTCTGGCTTTAGAGTCAAGGATACAAGAAAGGGGTTGTAGAATCTTTCAAGGCTAAGGAAAGCCACTGAGTCCAGGCATGTGTCAGGGGTGTCCCTGCATGGAGGCTCAGTGAGGCCATTATGTGACACTACGAAAGTGAACCCAGGGTTTTATTGGCAACCCCAAGATATTGGAGATTCCAGAGGTGTGGGGTGCCTGCCAAGAAGAGCTATAGACTGGGTGTGGAACCAGCTCAAGAGAGATAAATCTGTAGCAGTCAACAAAGATGAAAGGAGTTATCTTCTTTTCTGAAGAGCAAAATGCTTTGACATTACATATGGAAATGCAGAATCTGGAACCTTCCCCTCTGGGTTTTAGTCTTGCTTTGGTCTGTGTATAATTTGTGTCACTGTATATTGGACTGTATATCACTGTATATGTGATCTGCTTTCTTATTTTGATTTTACAGGGGTTTATAGTTAAGAGATTGCCATGAGTCTCAAAAGAAAATTTGAACTTTGGAGTTTTACATAGTATTAAGACTATGATAAACTATGGAGAATTTTGAAGTTGGACTAAATGCAATTTTTCAACATAATGTTGCTACAAGCCTATGGGGGTCAGGGAGTGGAATGTGGTGGTTTAAACAAGAATGACCCCAAAAGGCTCATATATTTGAATGCTTAGTCATCAAGGAGTAACACTACTTGAGAAGGAATAGAAGGTGTGACCTTGTTGAAGTAGGTGCGGCCTTTTGGAGGATGTGTGTTACTGTTTCAAAAGCCCAAGCCAGGTCCAGCATCTTGCTCTTCCTGCTTCCGGGGATATGGATGAAGAATTCTCAGCTACTTCTCCAGCATCATGTCTGTCTGCATACTGCCATGTTCCCTACTATGATATTAATGGCCTTAACCTAAGAAATTGTAAGCAAGCCCCAATTAAATACTCTCTTTTATAAGAGTTGTAGGCCTGGTGGTGATGGTGCACACCTTTAATCCCAGCACTTGGGAGGCAGAGGCAGGAGGATCTCTATGAGTTCAATGCCAGCCTGGGCTACAGAGTGAGTTCCAGGAAAGGCATCAAAGCCACATAGAAAAACCTTGTTTCAAAAAACAAACAAAAATAACAGCAACAAAAAAAGAGTTTCCGTGGCTATGGTGTTTCTTTACAGCAATAGAAAAGTGACTAGTGCATCATCTAAACAGCTTTGGACAGTATGGTGGTTTGGATGAGATTAACCGGCATAATCTCATATGTTTAAATACTTGGCCCCTAATTAGTGGAAGTATTTGGGAAGGATTAGGTGATGTGGCAGAGAATGCATGTCATGGGGGTCTGGCTTAGAGACTTCAAAGGCCTTCCACCATCCCCAGAGCATTCTCTGCCTTACACATAAAGTTCCAAAAGTGAGCTCTCAGCTGTTCTTGTCGCCAAGCCTTCACTCATCCATAATAGACTCCAGCCCTCTTGACCAATATGTCCAGTCACTCACTTTCTTTTATCAGTTGCCTTAGTCATGGTGTTTTATCACAGCAAGAAAAAAGTAACTAACACAGATAGTCATGGAAGCTTTCTAAAGTTGTCTACAACTAAACTGGTAAATTTGCTATAAAAAAATAAACACAGGGACCCAAATGTAGGATATAAGCAAGGTATAGGAAGCAAGTGTTTGAAGCACACGAACTGAGACTTCTCTAGTCATCTAGAAACAAGGAAAGGACCATGGATAGTGTGAAGAAATCAAGAGATGGGATTGGAGAAGAGTGATTAAAGAGCTATAAGTTTATTCTGACAGCAAGACAAGGTAGGCTGGCTAGTCATGGTAATAACAGCTGGAAGACTGAGTTCCTAGAACCGACAGCAAATTCCAAGCCAATCTAGGATACCTAGTGAGAATTTGTCATTTTAAAAATGCAGAAAAAAATACTCTGAAGTTTTATAATAAATAAAATTATAATGTCAGAATTGGGATTCAAATAGATTTACTGTACAGAGCAGACTGTGTTGAGAGGTAGAACATTGAGGCAAAGGAGTGATATCAAGAATGAAAAAGAAATGAGTTTGGGTGCTATTGTGATACCTGAGACAAGATGATGAAGAAGGCAATGTAGAAAGAAAAATGAGCTGATACAAAAGATACTTTGCATCCTGAGAACCCCTGGGAAGGGGCTGGGAGACTAGGATCAAAGAAAAACTATCTAGACTCTGGTACACACACACACACACACACACACATACACACATACACACACACACACACACACACACACATACACACACACACACACACACACACACACACACACACACACACACATGAAACAGAGCTTGGTAGGCACATGGGTTTAGAAGTCAAGCACACGGAGAAGCATCAAGTATCCTTGTTTCTAGCAACAAGGATGCCATGTGTAGTAATTTAGCCTGGTAGTGAAAGATGATAGGAAGCTAAAATTCAGGCATTCAGCAAGAGTACTAAAAGTGTAAGTATTGGTTGTGGTGGTGCACGCCAGTAGGATTTGCTGAAGGAGGCGGAGGCAGGAGGATCACCAGTTCGAGGCCAGCCTGGGCTACACATTTAGCTGGGCAGTGGTGGCGCAGGCCTTTAATCCCAGCACTCGGGAGGCAGAGCCAGGCAGATCTTTGTGAGTTCGAGGCCAGCCTGGTCTACAGAGCGAGATCCAGGAAAGGCGCAAAGCTACACAAAGAAACTCTGTCTTGAAAAAAACAAAAACAAAACAAAACAAAAAAGTGTAAGCACATATGAAATGAAGTGTGAGGAATACTGACAGTTAAAGGTTTAACCATGGATGCTACCAAAAGAAAAATGTAAACACCAACCTAACTATAAACACTTTGATCTACAGTAGTGCCCTGTCTGCAAAATATGCTAGTGCAATGGCAGCACAAAGCCTGTGGGAGTAAACAACCAATATCTAATCTGAGTTAAGGCACACTACATGAAATTAAACCCATACTCAACACTGCTTGGGTGACCAAAAAGATAGGACCAGATAGCCCAGGGACCTAGGATAAAACCAAATACTACTGTCTACTAAAGGAAAATAGAAATAAAATGACTCCTAGTGGCATTCTGCTATATTCATGCTCAGTCATCATCAGAGAAGCTTCTTTCTGCCACAGATGGGAACAAATACAGAGGCCCATAGCCAGACAACATTCAGAGAGGGAAAGATCTCAGAACACTGATCCCTAAACAGGATTTTCCATTAAATCCCTCCCCTCAGGGCTAAGGGAACCCTGTGTAAGAGGAGGAAGAAAACTTGTAATAGCCAGTGGGGGTGGAAAAAAACAAGGAAACATGACTCTTATTATAATTTTATTTGTTTGTTTGTGTGTTTGTTTTTAAGAAATTTACCCTGGGACCCCCTGGCAGTAGGATCAGGATCCATCCCTGCTGCATGAGGGAGCTTTTTGGAGCCCACTACCCATGGTGGGACACCTCGCACAGCCTTGAGGTAGGGGGATGAGCTTGGACCTGCCTCAACTGAATGTACCAGGCTCTGCTGACTCCCAAGGGAGGCCTTACATTCTTGTAGGAAGTAATGAAGATGAGTTGGGGTGGGGGAGGCTGGAGGGGTAGGAGGAGGGAAGAGGAGGATCTGTGATTGGTATGTAAAATGAATAAAAAATTTCTTAATAAAAAAAGAAATTTACCTATGTATTTTGGTTTTGTATTTTTTATGAGATTCCTGAATGTGCAAATGAGTGTGTCTCTGCATCTCTATCCGTTTCTTGCAACTTTTCTTGTTTTTTTTTTCATTCTGTTTGTTTGTTTTGTCCTATTCTGATTTGTTTGCTTTTGTTTTGTCTTATTTTATTATTATCCTTAAGATGTCTGGCTTTTTTCTAACAAGAGATAGAAAGGGAGTGGATCCAGATGAGAATCTATTTTCAATAAGAAAAAATAAAAGAATTGCCAGGATACAGCTTTTAGTCTTCTGTAGACTCATCTAATCCAATGTCCCGAAAGGCTGTGCTATCCCAAGTAGAGATAAGCCTGGGAGTAGTGGATTGCAAGAAACACCAATGATGGTTCTATTGAATTAGCTTGGAGAAGTAATTCAATTTCTTGGTGACTTCTGCACCTCATTGTGAACTGAGTAGACTGCTATTTCTTAACTCACAGAGATTTTTTTTTAATAAAACAGATTCATTGAGTACATGGCAAGGGGAGCTTAGTGGACAGTAGCAAGACTAATTAATTACCTAAGACTTAGAAAATACTTATGTATTAATTTTTATATATGTATGTGTCAATGGTACATGTATGTTCATGTAGGTGTGTGGACATACAAGTGGGTGCCAGAGATTGAGGTCTGGTGTCTTCTTCTATTGCTTCCCATCTTATTTTTTGAGATAAGGTCTCTCACTGACCCTGAATTTCGCAAATTTGGATAGACTTGCTGGCCAGTAAGATCCAGGGTTCTCCTGTCTCCAAACCACCTCTCTCTTCCAGCACTGGAGTTACAAATGTGCACCACCACACCTAGCTTTTTATGTGGGCACGGGTACCAAACATAGGTCCTCATGCTTGCCTAGAAAGTATCTTATCAGTTTTACCATCTTTCCAGCTCCATAGAATACTTTTTGAAGTTTAAATAAGATATTGCAGTTAAAAGTTGCTCACAATAATTTGCATAGTAAATATTTGCTGTTATTGTTGGTTACAGTTTAAATTATTAAAAGTTAATAAACTTGCATACTAAATGTAACTTACCCTGACTGGCCTGGTACTTGCTATGTTAGACCAGTCTGATCTGGAACTCCCACAGACCTGCCTCATGCCTCTGCTTCTTCAGAGGGCTGGGATTAAAGGCATATGCTACCACAACCCATCTAAATATAATTTAACATTACTTGAAATTACCCAGAGTCTGATAGTTCTTGCTGATGAAGTGAAAGAACCATTTAGGCCAACAGTCCCATCCTGTAGCCAGCTCCTGAGTCCTGAAGGGACTTTCCCACGGTAATAGCACTAATAGCTGAAACATGTGTAAATACCACTTTTTTTTTTACTTTTTGTAAATGATTTACTGAAGATAGTAATTGACAACCACACTGACTAAGTCAATTAAAATGTTTATGTCCTTTTTATTAAAGGCCAGACAAAGAGCAGGCTGGAGCCTCTGAAAAGTCTCTTGGTGCCCAAGCTCAGGGATACATAGATTTTCAAGGCAAAGCCCACTAAGACACATGAAAGTTAGATGACGGTTAGAGTAACCTTGACAACAAATAGTAGTTATTTTAGACATGACTTGCCAATTACTTCGGTTAATACATTTGGACGATGGTCAAGGTCATGGAAATCTTAAATGTATTGCCAAGGCTGGGCTGAGAACTCTCTAAGCAAACAAAAAAATGTAGTCAAAACAAGATGGCATTATCTTAATCATTTCATTTTCATTTTCTTTTCTACTATGCCCAACATCCAAGCTCGGCTTGTTGTTTTTTGAGAAATCATTCCAAATTATGTCAACATTCAACTTCCTTTTGTTTGTTTTGATAGAGACCAGTCCAAGAACTTGGTCCAGAATGGTCTGCCAATCCCATAGGTGGCGCTGAAGCACAGGCAGGGGAGTTGCTGGCAGCCGGAGAGGCTCCTCTGTCGGACGAACCCGCGCTAGCGATTTCGTCACCGCGTTCTGGTACGCGGCCGTCGCCCGCGTAAATTTGAAATGGCTGAGGACCTGAGTGTACGTCTGGAGCCTGGAGCTGTGGTTCCAGCGGGCCCCGACTTGGCGGCCGAGGAGCATCCGCCGTCCCGGAAGGAAGGTGAGCATTTCAGAGGGCTGCTTCCACGGCTGCGGGCGGCCGGCCACCTGTGTGGGAGGGCTGTCCCGAGCCGGCATCCACTCGGACCCCGGAGCCGGGAGGTACTGTGGCCACCCTAGGCTCTCCATCCTCTTGACTCAGCTTCCGGAGTGTAGAGGGACTTGGATCTGGCCATGGAGATTCTATTTCCAATTTAATTTTTATTTGCCAATTTAGGTCCTTGCATATGCTAAGGAAGCACTCTACCACAGAGCAAATCCTCAGTTCCTGTGCTTTTTTTTTTTTTTTTTTTAGGCAGGGTCTCTACATAGCCCTGGGTGACCTGAAACTGACTATGTAGATCAGGCGAGCCAGGAACTCCACCTGCCTCTGCTTCCCAAGTACTGGCGGGGTTTAAAGGCCTGCAACACCATTCCAGGCCCTGTCATTTCTTTTTTTCCCCTTCCCTCTGATAATTTGCTAAAGCTAGTTTATATTAACACACTCAGCTATAATGTACAGTGGAATCAGTTCTGTTAAACTGAGAAATCACAGGTGTGATTTAATTCTACTACTAACCCGCTTTATGAAAAAGCCAAACTGTTTATGTCTTGTTTATATCTAACCCCCTAGAAAACAACCAGTAGTTTGATAGGAAAATGCAATAATATGAAAAGTTGGCTTTAAGGCACTGTAAGGAGCTACACTTTAATGCTGGCATATATGGAATGTAAAAAGGTTGAACTTACAAGCCTGTGGTCCCAGCACTTGGGTGGTAGGAACAGTAGTGATGGGGAAAAGGTCATCCTTGAGAGATGTTTACCAAAG
Organism: Onychomys torridus; assembly: GCF_903995425.1. Lineage (NCBI taxonomy): Eukaryota > Metazoa > Chordata > Mammalia > Rodentia > Cricetidae > Onychomys > Onychomys torridus. The sequence continues at coordinate 2,191,735 of NC_050459.1, read as the reverse complement.
GAGACTTGATGAACAACGTGAAAACTAGAGTAGGTGGTGTACTCTCACCATTCTATGAACCTGTGGGAGGTAATGGAAATCAGCCTTCTGTGGTCACTATTTCTTTTCTATTTTATTTTATTTTTTTATTATATTTGTGTTTTAATTTTACACATCAGCCATGGGTTCCCCTGTCCTCCTCACTCCTGCCCCCACCTCCACCATCCCCCCAGCCCCTCCCCTCCATTCCCATCTCGTCCAGGGCCAAGACTCCCCTGGGGACTCATTTAAACCTGGTGGATTCAGTACAGGCAGCTCCAGTCCCCTCCTTCCAGGCTGAGCAAAGTATCCCTGTGTAAGCCCAAGGTTCCAAACAGCCAGCTCATGCACTAAGGACAGGTCCCGGTCCCACAGCCAGGATGCCTCCCAAACAGTTCAAGCTATTGAATAGTCTCAATTATCCAGAGGGCCTGATCCAGCTGGGGGCTCCACAGCCTTTGGTTCATAATTCATGTGCTTCCATTCGTTTGGCTATTTGTCCCTGTGCCTCTCCAATCTTGGTCTCAACAATTCACGCTCTTACAGTCCCTCCTCTTTCTCGACAATTGGACTCCTGGAGCTCCACCTGGGGCCTGGCCGAGGATCTCTGCATTCACTTCCATCAGTTATTGGATGAGAGTTCCAGCACGACCATTAGGGTGTTTGGCCATCTGATCACCAGACTAGGTCAGATCAGGCTTTCTCTCGACCTTTGCCAACAATCTACAGAGGATGTATCATTGTGGATTGCTGGGGACCTATCTAGCACTCTGCCTCCTCCTGTTCTCATGTGGTCATCATTTATCATGGTTTGATATTCCTTATTCTCCCTTTCTGTTCTTGATCCAGCTAGGATCTCCTGCTCCCCTAAGCTCTCTTTCCCTCAAACCTTGCCCTTCATTACTCCCACTGTCATCCAGGTTGTTCATATATCATTTGTGGCTAATGTAAATGGTGATGTATCTCTGATATCCTTCTCAACCTGTTTGTCTATTATATAGCAGGGCTACTGATTTTTTGAGTTGATCTTGTATCCTGCTATGTTGCTGAAGGTTTTTATAAGCTGTATCAGTTCCTTGGTTGAATTTTTGGGGTTATTCATGTATACTACCATGTCATCTGCAAATAGGGAAAGCTTGACTTCTTCCTTTCCAATTTGTATCCCCTTAATCTCCTTATGTTGTCTTATTGCTCTGGCTAGAACTTCAAGTACTATACTGAATAATTATGGGGAGAGGGGACAGCCTTGCCTTGTTCCTGAGTTTAGTGGTATTGCTTTGAGTTTCTCTCCATTTAATTTGATGTTGGCTTGCTGTAGATTGTCTTTATTATCTTTAGATATGTTCTCAGTATTCCTGATCACTCCAAGACCTTTATCATGAAGTGGTGTTGGATTTTGTCAGATACCTTTTCTGCGTCTAGTGAGATGATCATGTGGCTTTTTTCTTTGAGTTTGTTTATGTGGTGTATTACATTGACGGACTTTCGTATGTTGAACCACCTTTGCATCCCTGGGATGAAGCCTACTTGATCATGGTGGATAATTGTTTTGATGTGTTCTTGGAGTCTGTTTGCCAAAATTTTATTGAGTATTTTTGCATCAATGTTCATGAGGGAGATCGGTCTGTAGTTCTCTTTCTTTGTTGCATCTTTGTTTGGTTTAGGAATCAGGGTAATTGTAGCCTCATAGAAGGACTTTGGTAATATTCCTTCTGCTTCCATTGTGTGGAACAATTTAAAGAGTATTGGTATTAAGTCTTCTTTGAAGATCTGGTAGAATTCTGCACTGAAACCATCTGGTCCTGGGCTTTTTTTGGTTGGGAGACTTTTAATGACTGATTCTATTTCCTTAGGGGTTATTGGACTATTTAAATGGTTTATCTGGTCTTGATTTCACTTAGGTATGTGGTACCTATCCAGAAAATTATCCATTTCTTTTAGATTTTCCAGGTTTGTGGGGTAGAGGTTTTTGAAGTATGACCTGATGGTTCTCTGGATTTCCTCATTGTCTGTTGTTATGTCCCCCTTTTCATTTCTGATTTTGTTAACTTGGATGCTCTCTCTCTCTGTCTTTTGGTTAGTTTGGACAAGGGTTTGTCTATCTTGTTGATCTTCTCAAAGAACCAACTCTTTGTTTCATTAATCCTTTGTATTGTTCTCTTTATTTCTATTTTATTGATTTCAGCTCTCAATTTGATAATTTCCTGGTGTCTGTTCCTCCTGGGAGGCTTTGCTTCTTCCTGTTCAAGAGCTTTCAGGTGTGCTGTCAAGTCACTAGCATGAGACTTTTCCAGCTTCTTTATGTGGGCATTTAGTGCTATGAATTTCCCTCTTAGCATTGCTTTCATAGTGTCCCATAAGTTTGGGTATGTGTGGATTCATTTTCATTGATCTCTAGGAAGTCTTTAATTTCCTTCTGTGTTTCTTCCTTAACCCATTGGTGATTCAGTTGAGCATTATTCAGTTTCCATGAGATTGTAGGTTTTCTGTAGTTTTTTTTGTTGTTGTTGTTGTTTAAATCTAATTTTAATCCATGGTGGTCCGATAGAACACAGGAGGTTATTCCAATTGTTTTGTATCTGTTGATATTTGCTTTGTGGCCAAGTATGTGGTTGATTTTAGAGAAGGTTCCATGGGGTGCTGAGAAGAAGGTATATTCTTTTTTGTTTGGGTGGAAATTTCTGTAGATAGCGATTAAGTCCATTTGAGTCATAACATGAGGTAAGTCCATTATTTCTCTGTTAAGTTTCAATTTGGCAGATCTGTCCAGAGGTGAAAGTGGGATGTTGAAGTCTCCCACTATTAATGTGTGGGGTTTTATATGTGATTTAAGCTTTAGTAATGTTTCTTTTACATATGTGGGTGCCCTTGTGTTTGGGACATAAGTGTTCAGAATTGAGACTTCATCTTGGTGGATCTTTCCTGCGATGAGTATGTAATGTCCTTCATCATCTCTTTTGATTGATTTTAGTTTGAAGTCTATATTGCTGGATATTAGGATGGCTACACCAGCTTGCTTCTTAAGACCATTTGATTGGAAAGTCTTTTCCCAGCCTTTTCTTCTTAGGTGGCGTCTATCTTTGAATTTGAGTTATGTTTCTTGTATGCATCATAAAGATGGGTTCTGTTTTCGTATCCTTTCTGTTAGTCTGTGTCTTTTTATAGGTGAAATAAGTCCAGTGATATTAAAGGATGTTAATGACCAGTGATTGTACATTCCTGTTATTATTTTTATTTTTTGCTGTTAGTGTATGTTTACTTCTCTTCTTTGGGGTTTACTGCTGTGGTATTATCTATTGCCTGTGTTTTCAAGGCTGTATCTGACTTCCTTAGGTTGGCATTTTCCTTCTAGTGTTTTCTGTAAGGCTGGGTTTATGGATAAGTATTGTTTAAATCTGGTTTTGTCTTGGAAGGTCTTGTTCACTCTTGTTCATCATCTATGATGATTGATAGTTTTGCTGGGTTTATTAGTCTAGGCTGGCATCCATGGTCTCTTAGTGTCTGCATTATATCTGTCCAGGTCCTTCTGGCTTTCCAAGTCTCCATTGAGAAATCAGGTGTTATTCTGATGGATTTGCCTTTATAAGTCACTTGGACTTTTTCCTTTGCTGCCCTTAATATTCTTTCTTTATTCTGTACGTTTAGTTGTTTAGTTATCATGTGGCAAGGGGACTTTTTGGAGGGGTCTAGTCTCTTTGGTGTTCTATAGGCTTCTTGTATCTTCATAGGCATTTCCTTCTTTAAGTTGGGAAAGTTTTCTTCTATGATCTTGTTAAATATATTTTCTGTGCCTTTGAGTTGGTGTTCTTTTCCTTCCCCTATCCCTATTATTTGTAGGTTTGGTCTTTTCATGGTGTCCCAAATTTCTTGGACATTTTGGGTCATGACTTTGTTGGTTTTAGTGTTTTCTTTGACTGATGAATCTATTTCTTCTACCGTATCTTCAACACCAGAGAGCCTTCCATCTCTTGCATTCTGTTGGTTATACTTGCCTCTGAAGTTCCTGTTGGTTTACTCAGATTTTCTATTTCCAGCATTCCTTCTGCTAGTGTCTTCTTCATTTTTTCTATTTCCCTCTTCAGGTCTTGGACTGTTTCCCTCGTCTGTTTCATTGCTTTTTTATGATTTTCTTTCAGGGACTTATTGTTTTCTTCTGCTTTAATTGTCCTTTCCTCTAGTTTTTTATAGTGTTCTTCCCATTTTTTGTTTGTCTGTTCCTCTACTTTATTTTTTATTTCTTCTATATAAGGCTCTAGCCTCTTCATGATGTTACTTATAAGGTAGTTTTCTTCTTCTTCTTCTTCTATTCTGTGATGTTCAGGTCTAGCTGTTGGAGAAGGGCTAGGTTCTGGTGATGCTGTATTGCTCTTTATTTTGTTGTATGTACTTCTGCCTTGACGTCTGCCTATCTCCTCATGGATTCATTCTTGGTCTTATCAGCGTACTTGGTCCAGACAGAGCTGACAGATTTAGGGAGCCTCTCTCTGGGCCAGATGGAAGCTCTGGGCCAGATGGGAGCTGTGGTCCAGATGAGAGTGCTAGCCAGATAGGAGCTGGGTGGCTGGACTCTGAGTCTCAGGAAGTCCCTGGGGTCTCCTTATCTTGTCCAGATGGGAGCTCCTCTTGTCCAGATGGGAGTTCCGGGGCAGGATGGAATGCTGGACGCTGGTCTCTAAGTCTCTGAAAGTGGCTGGGATCTCCGGCAGATGGGTGTGGGGGCAAGGCATTGAGGTTGTAGTGTCCTCCGGAGGGTCTCTTTGGTCCAGATGGGAGTTCCTGGGCGGATGGGAGCTGGGGCTGTTCTCTCTCTCTCTTTTTTTTTTTAATTAATTAATTTATTTATTATGTGTGCAGTGTTCTGTCTGCACATATCTCTGCAGGCCAGAAGAGGGCACCAGGTCTCATTACAGATGTTTGTGAACTGGGAATTGAACTCAGGACCTTTGGAAGAGCAAGCAGTGATCTTAACCTCTGAGCCATCTCTCCAGTCCTTTTTTTTTTTTTAAAGATTTATTTATGTATTATGTATACTGTGTTCTGTCTGCACGTATCTCTCTGCAGGCAAGAATAGGGCACCAGATCTCATTACAGATGGTTGTGAGCCACCATGTGGTTGCTGGGAATTGAACTCAGGACCTTTGGAAGAACAAACAGTTCTCTTAACCTCTGAGCCATCTCTCCAGCACCACTATTTCTTAGTTAAACATGAATATCTCCAGCAGATGAGTTTATAAAATTTCTTGGAAAAATCTAAAATTATTACATTAAGGACAAATACTTGGCTGGTGTTTGCATTAAAACTGTTCTTTCGTGTCTGTCTCATAGGAGAAAAACATGAAGAATAGTTTCTGTAGCAGTTTCTTCAGTAATTACTCAGGCACTCCTGTAGGAGCAGTTAGATGAGTTCAAATCACTGCTTTGCTTTCAAAGCAAGCAGTTTAGATGTGTGTACAGTGATGATGGACATGTAATAAGAATTCCTGGAAAGAAGCTGTGTGTGCAAAGGCATATTTGACCTGTATGTGTAAAAGTTTATTTAAGGCATGTGTACAGTGTCTGATTGACTTCAGTGATGTCAAGAAGTTTTTTGCTCTAATTATAGTTTATCTTGGGCTATTTTAAGTAATCACTCCTTGCCTACCTTTGTGTCAGATCTAATATCCCATGATTAACAGCTAAAGTCAGACTAACACCCTTTGACTAGTAAGTGCAGCTAAACAGTGTTTTGAATACATTAACTTAACACACTCTAGTTTCTACCAGTCAAAGGGCTAAGAATGCTATCAGAATCTGACGTTTATAACTGAGATTTCTCTGCTTGCCTATAACTTGCCTCTGGTTTCCACCAATGTATTTGAAAAAATGTCTTGATTTATGACTTTTTTAAAAATTCTGTTACTATAAAAAACTTAATGAAACTGCTTCCACATTGGAACATAGAATTTTGGGTAACTTAAAACTGTGGTCCTGGGTCATGGTCACTATGCTGGCTAATTTTATATCACCTTTACACAAGCAATATCTGAAATGACTGAACCTCAGTTGAGAAAATGCCTCCACAAGATCTATCTGTAGGGCATTTTCTTAATTGATGATTGATGGGGGAAAACCCAACTCATTATGTATGGTGCTATCCCTGGGCTAGTGGTCTTTGGTTTTCTAAGTAAACAGACCGAGCAAGCCAGTAAGCAGTACCCCTCTATGGCCTCTGCATCAACTCCTCCCTCCACATTTCTGCCCTGTTTGAGTTCCTACCCTCACTGGTTTTGATGATGAACTCTTATGAGGAACAGTGAGTGAAATAAACCCTTTCCTCTCTAAGTTGCTTTTGGTCATGCAGTTTCATCACAGCAATAATAACCCCTAACTAAGATAGTACTCACATTTGACTCCAGAATGAACTCTTTCATCCCTTCTCAAATGATAATTGTGTTGATAGGACCATTTTCATTTTTTTTCTTCAGCTCACTCTTAACTATTGGATAGTGTACACAGAATAGTGTCATTTTCACAGGTAGGAAAATAATGCTCTCTTTGATCTCATGTCTTTCTTTCAGGAAACAGTGTTTAGCTTCTTTGTGAGCTTTTAAATTTGCTTTTGGAGTTGAACTCAACATGGCAGCCATAATACCTGCACTGGAGAACTTGTCTTTGAATGAAATTGACCAATTTCACTTGCTAATAGAAATTTAATTCAAGTTCTGACTTTATTTTGAGGAGATCTAGTTCATGTGTGTACATCATGTGCACATAAACTTTCCCAATAATTCATACTTTCCATTTGGTTTTCATAAAGTACATATTAGAAATCAGATGTTCTTCCCATTAAGATCAGTCATGGTAGTGATAGTCTAGCAGACCCTGATAGTCTTTGAACTTATTCCCATGACTTTCCAAATTTGAACTAGTTAATGACAGAGAATTAGTCAAATTCTCTGCTTTGGGATTGATTTAGTGATGCTGTTTTAACCCAGGTGGTTTTTAAGTGTGTTTTTTGTCTTCTGACAGTACAAACACTGTAAATTATTAAGTTTTTTTGTTTTGTTTTTTTTTTTTGTAATATATGTGGGAATTCACTGTTGTTTACAGTTTCTAGAAAACAAATGTTGAAAGCACAGTCATGTTTCAAAAGATAAAAATGTTTCTGGACAATTCTTCACTGCTTAAAATATGCAAATACTGTGGATGTTGGTATCAAATTGTTCCAGAATTTCTTTCAGTGTGTTTCTAAAGCTCTTCTCTAATAATTACATCTTTTTGTGAAAACATCATATAACACAAAGTACTTACCTTGTTCTTAAAATGGAGCTATGGCATTGATTCTTAACAAAAATTTGTGATGAGTAGGGTTTTTTTTTTTTTTTCTTCAATATGAAATGTACCTTTGGAAATCTGCAACCAACAGTGTTGACTTTGCAATCTTCAACTCAATAATCACATGCTTTAGAAATTTGTCTTGTTTAGCTCTTGGAAAATGCTCTCTTTAGAACATACAGACTGTGAATGGAGAACCATCTAAAGTGGAAAATCAGGAACAAGACATGGCTGCTCACTCTTTCCATATCTATTCAATATAGTACTTGAAGTTCTAGCTAGAACAATAAGGGAACTGAAGGAGACCAAGGAGAATCAAATTGGAAAGGAAGAAGCCTAAGTATTGCTATACACAGATGATATGATAGTATACATAAGCAGCCCCAAAAAAATCTTACCAGAGAACTCCTGCAGGTGATAAACACCTTTAGCAAAGTAGCTGGATACAAGATTAACTCAAAGAAATCATGGAAACAACACTCTTCACAATAGCCACAAATATAAAATATCTTGAGATAACTCTAACCAAGTAAATGAAAGACTTGTATGATAAAAACTTCAAATCTTTGAAGAAATAAATTGAAGAAGACATCAGAAGATGGAAAGATCTCTTTTGCTCATAGAATGGTAGGGTCAATATAGTAAAAATGGCCATCTTACCAAAAGCAGTCTACAGATTCAATGCAGTCTCCATCAAAATTCCAACAGAATTCTTAACAGACTTTGGAAAGACAATATTCAACTTCAAATGGAAAGACAAAAAACCCTACATAGCTAAAACAATCTTGAATAATAAAAGAACTTCTAGAGGGATCATCATCCTTGATTTCAAGCTGTACTACAGAGCTATAGTAATAAAAACCACATGGTATTGGCATAAAAACAGGCATGTCGATCAATGGAATCAAATTGGAAATCCATGTATAAATTCACACACCTATGGTCACCTGATTGTTTTTTTTTTATAAAGAAGACAGAAAGACACAATGAAAAAGAGAAAGCATCTTAAACAAATGGTGCTGATCTAACAAAATATCTACATGTAGAAGAATACAAATAGATCCATATTAACCTATAGAAAACTCAAGTCCAAGTGGCTCAAAGATCTCAATATAATACCATATACAGTGAACCTGATAGAAAAGAAAAGTGGGGAATAGACTTGAACACTTCAGCACAGCAGATCGCTTCCAGAACAGAACATCAATAGTGTAGGTAGTAAAATCAACAATAAATGGGACCTCATGAAACTGAAAAGCTTCTGTAAGGCGAAGAACACAAAAGTAGAACAAAATGGCAGCCTGCATAATGAGAAAAGATTTCACCAACTCCACATCTGATAGAGGGCTAATATCCAAAATGTATAAAGAGCTAAAGAAAGTAGACATCAACTACATCAATCCAATAAAAAAAAAAAATAGGATGCAGATTGAAACAATTCTCAATAGAGTAATTTCAAATGGCTAACAGGCAAATGTTCAACATCCTTAGCCATCAGAGAAATGCTAATCAAAACTGCTTTTAGATTACATCTTATACAGGTCAGAATGACTCAGGATGAGGATTAGGATGTGGAGCAAGGGGAACAGTCCTGTGCTGGTAGGAGTGCACACTTGTACAACCACTGTGGAAATCAATATGGCTTTTCCTCAGAAGTGGGGAATCAATCTACTTTAAGATCCAGGTATACCATTCTTGAGCATATACCCAAAGGACACTCCATCCATCCTATAAAAACACTTGTTCAACTGTGTTTGTAGTGGTTTTCATAATAGCTAGAAACTGGAAACAACCTAGATGTCCCTCGACCGAAGAATGGATGAGGAAAATGTGGTACATTTACACAATGGAGTATGACTCACTTGTTTAAAAAGAATGACATCATGAAATTTGCAGGAAAATGGATGGAACTAGAAAAAAATCATCCTGAGTGAGGTAACTCAGACCCAGGAAGACAAACATGATATGTACTTGTCAGGGTCCAGCCCTAGCCTGTCAAAGGGTCCTTGAAGGGGGGTAGTGAGGAACTGAGAGATGCTAGGTAGGAAAAAATACAGACATAGATGAAGAAAAAGAAAGAGACACAGGATAGCTGGAGGGGAGGGGCTGGGTCAATACCCAGTCACCTCAAGTTTATTCCTAATGGACTTTTTATACACCAGCAAAGGGAGTGGCGAAAGATTTCCCCCTTTCAATATCAAGGTAGAGAATACAAACAAGTGTAGACCCTTTCTTAATTCTCTAAACACCTTATGGCAAAGCATCTTGTAATTAGGCCTTGAAGGATAAGACACCTGGTAACCATGCTTTTGGCCAAAACATCCTATTATGCAGCCTTGGAGAGCAATATAAACTTTGACTCTCTGACCTTGAGTCAAAATAGAAACAAACCACAAGTTGGAATCTTTGTGGGCCCCCACATGTACTCATTTATAAGTAGATAGTAACTGTTAAATAAATCATAATTATGATACAACCCACAGACTCAGAATGGCTAAGTAACAAGGAGGGCTCTAAGGGGTGCACATGGATCTCCCTAGGAAGGGGAAATAGAAAAATTTTGCAGGTGGACTGGGAACAGGTAGGAATGGGAACAGGAAGGATCAAGTGGTTGCGGGAGGGATAGAGGGAGAGAATAGGAGAAGAGAGTACTAGAATTGGAGGGCATTTGAGGGGGGCAGGTATGGAAACCTAGTGCAGTAGAAACCAGTCCAGCTTGCAAGATGTACAGTGGCAAGGAGATACAGAACTTGTGGGAACAGCCAACCAATGACTGATCTAATTACAGGCCCACAAAAGGAAGCACTGCCTGGATAACCAGGAACTGGAAGCTGGGCAACCTAGTGACCTAGAATAGTGGGGAAAACCAATAAAATGATTCCTAATGATATTCTGCTATATACATATTTTGGTGCCTAGCCCAGTCATCAGCAGAGAAATTTCCTCCAGTAGCTGATGGGAGCAGATGGAGAGACCCACAGCCAAACATTAGGCTGAGAGAGCCTAGATTGGAGATTTCTCTGGTCAAATCCCTTGGAGCTAGGGCAAGCCCATGGAAGAGGGAGAGGAAGAATTGTAGGAGCCAGAAGGGTCAAGGACACTGGGAGAACAGGCCCACAAAATCAACTAAGCAGGGCTCATGGGTCCTCTCAGAGACTGAAGAAGCAATCATGGAGCCTGCATGGGTCTGCAGTACATCCTTTGCAAACATGGTTGTTAGCTTGATGTTTTTGGTGGGACTCCTCACAGTGAGATTGAAAGACCCCCCAGCACCCCTATAGGAATGCTATGTTTGCAAGGCTTATAAGGGAACAAAAGACAGTTCCAGGAAATAGAATGGCCCCACCGCAGCCCAGATAGCCGATAAGCATTGCCCTGTTGTGCAAACCCCCTAGCTTGTGAGGCACGTAGGGGAACAAAGGAATTCAGCTAGAAGGCAACCAGAGCAGCTGGAATTCTAGATAGGGGTTGAGTCGACACACATATCTGGTTACCAAGGAAACCCACAAACCGCCCTGAGCCTGAATCCACGCCCCATTTGATTTATGCTTATATATTCGCGCCTCACTTGAATTGTCCAATCAGAACCATTCGCGCCTTGTTTAAACTATCCAATCAGAACCCTTTGACTATTCGCGCCTCACTTGAATTGTCCAATCAGAGCTTTGTAACCATTCGCGCCTTGTTTAAACTATCCAATCAGAACCCTTTGACTAATGCTTTCCCGCGCTTCTTGCTATAAAAACCCATCCCACCAACCCAGAGGCGCGCTGGTCTTCCGAGAGGCTTGGTTGCCCCAGGTACCTGTGTTTTAATAAACCTCATGCTGTTGCATCTGATCGGTGGTCGCTGCGTGCTCATTGAGCCGGGGGTCTCTCCTGAAGGGAGATCTCTCCGGGGGTCTTTCAAGATTGTCTCTCTCTTTAGCCTACTCCTGGGACCCTTTTCCTCCCATTGGGTTGCCTTGCTCAGCCCTGATATGAGGGTTTGTGCCTAGTCTTATTGCAACTTGTGCTGTGTTCAGAGATGGAGTGGATCGAGGGAAGGTTGGGGGGGTGGGTAGTACTAGTAGGAATGGAGGGAGGAGAAACTAAGGTCGAGATATATTATATGAGAGAATAGAAACAGGAGAAAAAGAGAGATAAATTTATCTTTTTCAGCCATGGGAAAATACTCTCCACAGAAAATAAAATCTGCAAATGGAGATCAAAAGTAGAAGTGACATCTAGACTTTCTTGCAGAAAAGGTGTATCCAAGACTGGAGATGTATCTCAGTTTGGTATAGTGCTTGCATAGCATTCGTAAGGCCCTGCTTTCTGTTCCCAGTACCATATACAACTGAGCAGAGTGTACACAGTCTTGGCACTTGGGAGGTAGAAATAAAAGGATCAGAAGTTCTAAATCATCTTCAGTTATAAAGTGAGTCTGAGCCCAGCCTGAACCTCATGAACCTTGTCTCAGAAGTGCCCCCCCCCCAAAAAAAAAGGAAAGAGGGGAAAAAAAGTAGCTCCAGAATATATCCTTACTGTCTTTATAGTAAATCCCTAATCCTACAACAGTTTGCTGTTATGCTCCTGGTTTTGTGCTACAATGTTTGATTTCTACCTCAGCAAAGCTGAAAATCAAAACAAAAACAAAGTAACTGTAAAGAATAAGTACTGAAGTAAGCTTTTTTGGTTGGGTTTTTGTTTATTTATTTTGTTTTGGGGAGGTGTTTTGGTTGGTTTTTTGGTTGGTTGGTTTTTTTTTGGTTTGGTTTTTGATTTTGTTATTGTTGTTGTTTTGGTTTTACAAGACAGGTTTTCTCTGGGTAGCTTTAGAACCTGTCTTAGAACTTGCTGTGTAGACCAGGCTGGCCTTGAAATCACAGAGATCTGCCTGGCTCTACCTCCCAAGTGCTGGGATAAATGCTTGAGCCACCGGTAATGTAAGTAAGCTATTTTTAAGCAAGTGTGTGTGAGTGTGTGTGTGTGTGTGTGTGAGTGTGTGTGTATGTGTGTGTGTGTGTGTGTGTGTGTGTGTGTAATATTCCATTAGTGACACTATTGTAAATTATTAAGAAATGCCTTATTTAATCCCAATTGATATTAGCATATTATTTCTATCTTCCCTTTATGGGGAAGGAAACTGATACACTCTAAGGCTTATGTATTGTTTTTAAGTATCTTTGTCATTGTTGCTGTGAAGAGTCACCATGAACAAGGCAGCTTTTAGAAAGTATACAGTTTCAGATGGTTAGTCAATGGTCGGCATGGCAGGAAGCATGGCAGCAGGCAGGCATGACACTGGGAGCTTGCTTCCTGATCTTCAGAGTGTAAGCACAGACCTCAAAGCCTACCCCAAGTGACACACCTCATCCAACATGCCTCCTAATCCTTCCTAAATGGACCTCCAACTGAACCAAACATTCAGATATATGAGTCTGGGGGTGTTCTCATTCAGACCGTCACAGGAAGCAATGACCTTTGGGTATATTTTGGTCAGTAATTCTGGTGGCCTTACAGATAAGGAAATGGAAAGGAGGAGAAAACAGAAGGAACAATTAAAGGAAGGCAAGGGAAGAAAGTCTAGTAAAAGTGTCACATACCTTCCCAGAGACCTCAGGAAAGCACTCTGCCAGTCTTAAGAGCATTATTTATTTATTAATCACCTTGTCTACCAAAAAAAATTATTACATAGAATTAGATATGCTAGAATCCAATCATAGCTTTTGAAACCTATTACACGTAGCTCATGTCTAAGGTGGTTTGTATTGAAATCTCCCTGGTTGTCTTAATCAAATAACCCTTATGTAGCCTTAAGAATCTCATTCTAAGTCGGGAGGCAGAGGTGCACACCTTTAATCTCAGCACTCAGGAGGCAGAGCCAGGTGGATCTTTGTGAGTTTGAGGGCAGCCTAGTCTGAGTTTGAGGCCAGCCTGGTCTACAGAGTAAGATAGGACAGGCACCAAAACAACATAGAGAAACCCTGTCTTGAAACCCACCCACCCACACCCCCCAAAAAAGAATCTCATTCTATTTTTTTTTTTTTTTTGGAGGGGCCACTGACAAGCTTGTAGTGTAGAAAGTCGAGAGGCCTCAACACTCCTTTTGAGAAGGAGTATAGGAATGCAATTCCTTTTTTTTATTACTAGTTCTTAGAAATTAATGTAAAATTTTCATGTGAATGTATGGGTGCTTGTGGGTTCATGTATACCACATACATGCAATAGCTTGCATAGGCTAGAAGAGGGCATTGGATTTCCTGAGCTGCCACATGGGTACTGGGAATTGAACTCTGGTCTTCTGCAGGAGCAGTACATGTTTTTTACTGCTGAGCCAGTTCTTCCAGCCTCTTGCAGTTCCTTTTTAAAATATATATTGGTGGAATTGTTTCAGAGAAAAAAATAATTATAAGATACTTGGTCTAATTGTAGTAAAAATAAAAATCACGGGAGCTGGTGAGAAAAAGTGCTGCTTTTATAGTGGTTGCCCAAAGTTTGATTCCCAGCACCCACATTGGGTGCTTACAATTGTCTGTAATTTCCAGGTGCAGGGAGTTCCAATACCTCTGGCCTTGTGCAATCATCATCCCCATCCCCCCCCCCCCCCCCCCCCCCCCCCCCCCCCCCCGCACACACACACACACACACACACACACACACACACACACACAGGCTTACATACATACAAAGAATTAAAAGTAAAAATCTTTGAAGTCATATTAGCTTTGAAAGAGAACTTGAGTGGCTTCTAAAGTCATCACAGATAGTCACAAAAATATCTGTGAAATTTTCTAACTGGTTGTTGTTTGAAGTATAATTTAGATTTTGAGATGTTTAAGCTTTAACTGGTGATATTACTGATCATGAGAGCTTAAAGTAGGCATTCATCCTCAGAATCCTTATTTTTATTTTATTTGGATTATCTAAATAGACTTGCAATTAGGAACACTGTCTAATAACTAGATAGTTGAGTTTCTTTGATATATTGTTTCAGGTTTATTCCAGGATGCAGATCCATGCAGTGACCATAGCTGTCATGTTAAGCCAGGTGCTACTGTAAACACTCTTGTGCCAGAAGGAAAAATTCTTTTTCCACAAATTATCCCAACAAATGAACTTTTGTTTTATGAGAGATTCAGAGCCTATCAAGATTACATTTTAGGTGAGTAAGTTCTTGTCTTTTTATAGATTTATTTTATAAGTAGATTGTCCTCAGATTGCCAGTTGTTCTGAGAAAATGGATTCAGGTGAATTTCTCATTTATACATTTCCAATTCTTATTTTATTTGTAGCTGACTGTAAGGCCTCTGAGGTAAAGGAATTCACAGTCAGCTTCTTGGAAAAGGTCCTTAAACCATCTGGATGGTGGGCAGTCTGGCACACTAACGTGTTTGAGGTGCTCGTTGAGGTAAGTTGAGTTCTCTTATGAAGATATTTTGCCAACCTTTCCTCTGTGTTTCTGATTGTGTTCTCCAGGTCCTGAATTGAATTAATGTGTTTGTTTTTAATCCTCTTTGGAATCATTGATCATTTTTATGTGATGGTTTTCATAATACATGGCATCCTCATACATGTGTGATGTACTTTGTTCTTATTTGTTTCCCCCCACACAAACCCCCTCCCTCCCCCAGGTTAGTTCCAGCTTCTGCTTTCTTATCACATGTATTCCTTTACCCATCCCATTTTATACCCTGTTAAGATCTTTTCCCCACTTTCCATGATCTCTTTTCTTGTTTATTTCTTTAAAATTCATATATTTTTACATTCATTTATTCATTGTATGTGTGTGTTGTGTTTTGTGTGTGTGTGCGCGCGCGTGCGCACTCGCACATGTATACATGTGGTAGTCAGAAGATAGCTTGTGGTAATCAATTCTCTCCTTGTAGATTCAGGGTATCAAACTCAGGTAGTCAAGCTTGGCAACAAGCACCGTTATCTGCTGAGCTTTGCCAGACTCTCTAGATTCTTGACCACAAATGTAATACACACTTTTGACATCTTCATCTGACATTTTACATATTTCAGTGTCTCAGTTTAGTAGTTGAAAAGTTGTGTTATTTTGAAGGCATCCTGTTACTTTTTTCCCAATTGTTTGTATATTTTGTGATGAAATTTACATATCTGTTGGTTTAGATAAGTATTCTGGTTTTACTTGAAGATCTTACATGGACCGCTTCCTCTTGAGGTTTTAGTTTCCAATGTCACTCAGTGAGGAGAACACAGTTAAGATAGCTCAACATTGAACTCTAGAAGATACAGAAATACACTTAAAAGTGATTAAAACCCACTAGTACATCAGTGATGACCATAAGCAGAAAATGGGAAAACTCATGAAGAATGTGCTTTGAAGTTAAAAATTATTTAGGATAAATGTGCCGATAGTAAGTTAATGAGGTAAAAGAAATGAATGAGAAAGTTCAAAATTATCTAAATACATGAAGAAGAGTAAAAATAAAAATTTATTTTTTTAAAACAAAAACAATAAATATTACTAAAACTATAGTACAGAAAAAAATGGGTGGAGGGGGAATAAGACCCAAAAAAGGGGTGAAAAGATTACCCACTAATAAAAAAGTTCACAAACAGAATAAGCCGAATGTCAGAAAGGAAGTAATAAAACCATTTTTAAAAATACACTGAAGCTGGGCGGTGGTGGCGCACGCTTTTAATCCCAGCACTCAGGAGGCAGAGCCAGGCGGATCTTTGTGAGTTCGAGGCCATCCTGGTCTCCAAAGTGAGTTCCAGGAAAGGCACAAAGCTACACAGAGAAACCTGTCTCGAAAAACCAAAAAAAAAAAAAAAAAAGAAGAAGAAGAAGAAGAAACATTGAAATAAAAATGCAGCTGATATTGTACTAAAGACAAAAAGCTGAGGGACAGCAAAATATAAAGGGCAATAATAATAGTAATGTTAAAATGTTGGAGCAACTTCCTTCTAGGTCTTTGAAAATGGAAACTGTCATATACCTAGGGTGGGAGAGGTAGAAGGTCACTGGATTGTGCACCTTTATCTTTCCTGTGGCTTATGCTGATGTTGAACTTGTATTTGACAAGCGTCTGATGTCCACCAGAGCGGTCTTTGTTTTATGAGTTTACCTTTGTGTTCCCAGTGGGCTGTGCAGAGTCTGTCACTCCTCCCGATGTTTCCCAGTCTGTACCCATGCATGGCTCATGTTCTAGTCAGAGTTCTCTCTCAAATGCGTTGAGAGTCTAAGAAACAGTTGCTGCACTTAACTCTTGTGTAGGTCTAGTCCGTTGGTGTTTTTTGTTTTTTTTTTATTCTTTGTCTCTTTGGGGACCTGCCACCCAGCTTTCAAATAATCACACACAGAGGCTTATTCTTAATTATAAATGCCTGGCCTTAGCTTGGCTTGTTTCTGCCATCTTTCCTTAACTTAAATTATCCCATCTATCTTTTGCCTCTGGGCTTTTTCCTTTTCTTACTTCCATATATCTTACTTTTATTCTTATTATATGCCTGGCTATGTAGCTGGGTGGCTAGCCCCTAGAGTCCTCCTCCTTCACTCACTCCAAGTTCTACTTCCTCTCAGATTTCTTCTTCCATATATTCTCTCTGCCTGCCAGCCCTGCTTATCCTTTCTCCTTACTTGCTATTGGCCGTTCAGTTCTTCATTATACCATCAGGCATTTCAGATAGGCAAAATAATACAGCTTCACAGAGTTAAACAAATGCAACATAAACAAATGTAATATACCTTAAAATAGTATTCTACTCTAGTCTGTCTGTACATTAAAAATCGTTTAAATATGAATCACAACCAGGCCATGATGACATACACCTTTAATCCGAGCACTTAGGCAGCCAGCCTGATCTACAAAGAGAGTTCCAGAACAGCCAGGGCAGTAACACAGAGAAACCCTGTCTTGGAAAAAGAAGTAAATCAATAAAAATATGAGTCACTTTGCTGAAGGGATGGAACTTCAGTTTTAAGTAGACTTCTGGAACATACCAGTTCTGTAGCTTACCGCAGTGAATGACAGAAGTGTGACTCTAGAAATTGATTGCCCTGTCGAGTTCAGGCTTAAGGCAGTGGAACTCCCGGGTTATTCCCAGTTGATGACTTCTGCTCTTGGCAGCTGAGTGGGACTGCTTTTCTCTGGGAACTTCACTGCTGGTCAAAGCCTCCAGCTGCTGCCAGCACTTTTCTGTTTTTCAGCATCTGCTGTTTCTGCTCTCTACAACTGGCACCCAGAGCTGTCTATCACCTGGCCTTGTGGCAGGTTACATTCAGGCTTCCTCTGTTGTTCCTCATATGGAGGCCCCCAATTTTAGCTCAGTTTCAAGTAAGTAACATGGCGCCTGGCCTCTGCCCTGCAAGTCATATAGAGTAAAATTCCAGAAGAAGAACTGCCTCACCAGAACTCACAGCTGGTTTTGAAGTTGTTGGCTTGTTTTGAGGTAGGACTCTCATTCTCTTACTGGCACCCACCTTGCTTACCTTTTGGAGGAGGCTTCTGTTTCCCCTACTGCTGCTAAGGAACTTGAATTCCTCTCTTTTTCTCAGCACTTTTTGGCTTTCCTATCACTGCTTTTTTAATTTATAGATCTGTTCCTCTTTCTCTCTGAGATATTCTGGTTTTTAAAATTCTGAGACTTTCTTTACTGTGTCTCACAGAAAGTTTATTTTCTGCCATCTTACCCAGAAGTCCTCTGGTTTATTTTTCACTATGACTGTAGGCTGAGGACAAGAGCCGGTTCTGTTTTGTTTATTCTTAAAAGGCATTCTGACCTATTTCTAACTTTTAAAAATTAGTTTATAAATAGTGTTTTATGTATGTGTTTCAGTTTTAATTTCTGGGTATTAAAATGAGTAACATTATTTTGAATTTCAGGTTACAAACGTGGACTTTTCAGCCTTGAAGGCAGTAGTGAGACTTGCAGAGCCATGTATCTATGAATCTAAATTGAGCACTTTTACCTTGGCAAATGTGAAGGAGCTTTTGGACCTGAAGGAGTTTCAGCTGCCTCTGCAGGAGTTGTGGGTGGTGTCAGATGACTCAGGCGAATTTCACGAGATGGCACTTGCCATTGAGCATGTCAGGTAGGAAGGGTTGTTGATAGAAGTAACCTTGTGATCAAAACTATAAATTAAGTGGAATAATCCTAGTCCTTTTCTTTTCTGTCATGATGCTTAAACCTAAGTCCTTACAAATCCTAGGAAATGTCTTTACCATTGAACCACACATCCACACCCTAGGAAAATCTTTTAAAAATTAAAAACAAAAATCTTAATATCTTAAATATTCACCTTATCACTTGCAAACTATTGAAAAGTTGAAAAACATAGTACATGGAATTACTTTTTATCATTCAAATTCTTCAAATGTTGATAAAAATAAAGGATTCTTAATTTGGTTTTTATGGATTTAGAAACTGTCTTTTGTAGGGAGCATTTTTCTGTCCCACCAGCCAGCTCCCAAGTAAATGACATGGAGACTTCTTATTAATTATTAAGGCTCAGCTGATAGCTTAACCTTTTTTGTAATTAGCTCTTATAACTTAAATTTATTTATTTCTATTCATTTACGTGCTGTCACATGGCTCATGGCTTGTTACCTCATCTCCTACATGTCTTACTTTCTCTATGTGTAGCTGACAACTCTACCTTTTCCTTCCCGGCATTCTCTCTGCCCCAAAAATCCTGTCTAACTATTGGCCTTTTAACTTTTTATTAAACCAATCACAGTGACATATCTTCACACAGTGTAAAGGAATATTCCACAATCCTGTACATTTTGAATGTAATAGAACAGAAAATAAGGTGAAAGATAAGTAAATAGATGTGGTATATTTTGATATGTGAATATTTACTAAATAAATTTTGCTTTTAGCTGCTTAAAGTGAATATATATCATGAATATCTTAAATTGGACATTAAAATCTGTATTTGAATTGCTGAGTAAAGACAAAATTGTATTAGAAATACATTTGTTTTCAAATTCTGTATAATCTATGCAGTCAAACTTGGTAGTCGATTTGTTCTTTGTTTTGTATTTGTATCTTTAAGGTGGGGATAAAAATACGACTCTCCTATGTCAATATAATAGGCCCTGGTGTATATACTCATTCTTTATTAGTAAGCCTTATTTGTCTAATCAAATTGTCTTTCACAAATAAAATTCCAAAGAAACATACATTTGAAAAGATACTAAGAATGTTAAAATTAGATGCATATTCTTCTAGGAACTGGAAGATTAGGTAATGTGATGTCAATCATATTGTTTGGTGTTTTGTAGTCTAAAAGGTACTTTGTACTTTCTATATGGTTTAAACTGATTTTATTGAGACTTCCCTAACACCCAGACTCACTATGCTCAGATTGTCTTTATCAAAACAAGACCAAAAAAAAAAGGGATAAGCACCCAGACTTATATATACATAACTGGAAATGGCAGTGAGTGCTAAATTAGAATTACTGTGTTAAGATGGCTGTTCCATGGTTGTTTCTTGGAGAAGTGGCATATAAACTTAAGTCTGGAAGGCTAGCTAGGCAAGGAGGACAGGTGCAGGATGTCAGTGAGATTAAGATGTTGAAAGGCCAGCACATTCAGAACATCAGAACACAGTCCTAGGAGATACCAGACTGGGTGGGTTTTTTTGTTTTGTTTTTGTTTTTTGGTTGTTTTGTTTTGGGTTTTTTGTTTGTTTGTTTGTTTTTGTTTTTTGTTTTGTTTTTGTTTTTTGGTTTTTCGAGACAGGGTTTCTCTGTGCAGCTTTGCGCCTTTCCTGAAACTCACATGGTAGCCCAGGCTGGCCTTGAACTCACAGAGATCCGCCTGCCTCTGCCTCCTGAGTACTGGGATTAAAGATGTGCGCCGCCACTGCCCGGCTCAGACTGGGTGTTTTTGTAGGTCAGAAGGTGCAGAGCTTTGTCAGTCAGTTATGAGTGCATACACTAGAGTGGGAACTTGATAGGACAGGATAGAAACTGAGAAGTGGAGCAGTTGGGATGTGAGCATCCAGGAAGGGTGATGTGTGAGCCCTGTGAGAGGCTGAACCCCATTCTAGGTTCTGCTTTGAAAGAGTAAACTCTTGAAGAGATGCATAGTGAATGATGCATAAGTATCTGTACTGTATTGGTATGGATAATACTTGAGCTAGATATGGAATTTAAATATATTTACCAGGTGGTAAGGCATTTGACCAACATACTACAAGGGAATTTGAAAGAGTATGTGAAATTGGGAGTTTATGTGTGAGGGATTTAAAGTTTGCATGCTTTAAAAGAAGAAGTGCTTTAAAGATACATGATAAAAGTGATCAAGGCTGGGCGGTGGTGGCACACGCCTTTAATCCCAGCACTCAGGAGGCAGAGGCAGGCAGATCTTTGTGAGTTCAAGGCCAGCCTGGACTACCAAGTGAGTACCAGGAAAGGCACAAAACTACACTGAGAAACCCTGCCTCGAAAAATTTTTTTAAAAAAAGTGATCGAATACTATGTCTGAGATTTGTTTAGAAATCCAGTATGAACATGATATAGGCGATAAGAGGGATAAGTGAATTGGGTTGCTGAGAGCTGCTGGTAACAATGGCTTTGCCAGAGGCCACAAGAACATACAGCAGATGGCAGTTGATAGTTAAGGTGTCAAATCACCAGATGAATAGTTCTCTGATGGAGGAATTTTGTTAAACAAGGCTTGTAGGACCACAGACTCTGGACTGGTTGCTTCTGTCTGTAATTTTCTCATGTGTCACTGCATTTCTTCCCTACAAACAGCTGTGGGTATTTTCTCCACTGCTTGTGTGCTTATCTCGTGAATATATTTCATCTACTGGGCACACATACATCTGGATGGCCAGAAAGATGATTTCTGCTTAAGCTATATAATTTTGATGAATAGAATAGAAATAATATTAGGATATTTTTCAAAGCTCAGACTGACATAGTAAAATTACAATATTCTCAGTTATAAAGACAGCTTTTTACACATTTAACTGATTTCAGACTTCAGAGCAGATTCAAAATAGACTAGTTGCCCCTGCAAAATAATTCACAAGGGCAAATTCCCAGGTGTCTGTTGAACCAAAGTCAAGCTGATAACATTAAGACATAACTCCCTGCAGCAGTTGACTTTCTGCATGTACTCCTGGCCTCGATTTGTGATGCAAGACTCAAGGTCCAGCCAACTAAGTGTTTATTAAGTCCTGAATTTCAATGTTACTCTCTGTCTGGGAATCCTGTCAGCATGACCTCCCTAGCCTGAGAGAAACTATGTGCTTAGTGTTCTTAGAATAGGTTGGATCCCCGTATATGTAACTCATAATTGTCCATCCAGAGTTTGGCAGTTGAAGGAGGTGTGTGTAGAAAGAGCTATGTAAAGAGCTGATTAGAGATGTGTAAACAGCTGTGTAGCTATGTAGAGAGCTGCTTTGTAAAGAGCTGTGTAGAACTATGTATAGAAGATGAGTAGCTGTGTAGAGAGATGGAGCAGTAGCTATGTAAAGATGTGTGTACTGAGCAGTGGTGGCGCACGCTTTTAATCCCAGCACTTGGGAGGCGGAGGCAGGGCCAGATGGATCTCTGTGAGTTTGAAGCCTGCCTAGTCTACAGAGCGAGATCCAGGACAGGCACCAAAACTACACAGAGAAACCCTGTCTCGAAAAATAAAAAATTTAAAAAAGTATAAGAAGAGATATGTGGAAGAGAGGTATATGGAGAGAAGAGATGTAGCTGTTGAGGAAAGATGTATGAGTAGAAGAGAGAGCTATGTGGATGAAATGTATAGCTGTGTAGAAAAGGTGTATGGAAAATGGAATTGTGTGGAGACAGATTTTCAGAAATATTTTTTAAGATGAAGTAAAAGAGAAAAGTTACCATCATGAAGCATGTGTTTCTTTGTTACCCCTCAGATAGAAAAAGTCTAGCCCTTGCTGCATTCATGGATTTCTTTTTTTTTTTTTTTTTGCAAGCTCTGGTGCTACCTGGAGGCTGGCCCCCTAGGCAGCGTTTTTGGGTAAAAATTACCTGTGAATTGATAATTTTTGAAGCTGCTATTCATATTGTCTGTTTTCTTTTATCATATATGTTTGAATTTTTTTCATAAAATGTTAAAGCATCTGGGGAGTTTTAAAGAAGATATGGATGTTTCTCTCCCCTCTGAGATTCTGATTTACTGATTTAGATTAAGTTTTTTGTTGTTGGTTTGTTTTGTTTCTGAGATGGACTCACTATGTAACCCTTGCTGACCTGGAACTTATTGTGTAGACCAAGCTGGCCTCAATTCACAGAGCTCTACTTGCTTCTGCCTCCCAAATAATGAGACTAAAGGTATACACCCCCACCCAACTAAGAAATGTAAGTCTTGAAAGTATACCAGAGTACTCTAATGTGTAGCCGTAGTTGGGATCTAATGCCTTTAATAAAAGCAATAAATCTTACCAGTAAGTCCTAGATTTATATCTTGTCTCTGGAAGAGGGAAAGGCTACATTGATCTGCCCACTGGACATCATTCATTTGGTGGCCAAATCAGTATCTCACCTAGAATACATTTAAAACAACTTTTATTTAAACCCCAATTTCTTTCTTTACTACCTAAACAAATGACACACCATCTGGTCAATAGATAGTTGTGATACAATGGAAATCTTGCCAGGGCTACTCGTGACACACACTTATAATCTCAGTGCTCATGAGGCAGGAAGATTAAAGGTTCAAAGCCAGCTTGGACTACGGTACACAATTCTGTCTCAAATAACTAAACAGACAAAAACTAGCCCCACTTAAAAACAAACAAACCAAAAAAAAAAAAAAAAACTAGATCACCCTAACAACAATATTAGAATATTGTAGAGAAATTTACTTATTTGAGGATCTTTATTTTATATGACTCATGAGTATCAACTGTAGCAAATACCCAACATTGACTCTCTTAGAAAATAACATGTATTTGATTTGTTGATGCGTATGATTGCTTTGATTTCCTCTTTATCTCTCACCCCTCCAGAATTCCAGCTGTTAAGACTTAAAAACATTTAAGACATTTAAAACTAAGGTTTTATATCCTATTATTGTGACACAATATCCCAACAAAAGCAATTTAGTGAAGAAAGGGTTTCTTTTAGCTTAGTGCTCTAAAGAGGGACATAGACCATCATAGTTAGGAAGGTAGTGGCAGTGTAATACCATCCTCAAACCTTGTATAGGCAGGATGGAATCAGAGAAATAACTGCAGGTTCAGCCATGCTAAAACCTTTAAGCCTCGTGCCTAGTATTTCTTTCAGCAAGACTCCATCCCCTAAACATTTCCAAACATTGCCACCTGCTGGAGACCAAGTGTTCACCCACATGAGCCTACGGTAGACATCCCATATTCAAACCACAACGCCTGCCTTTTGAACAAACAGTTCAATTTGATTGATATTAAGCCTCTTTTCAGGTTTTTCTATAAAAACATTTGGAGGAGTTGGGATGAAGAAGAAGAAGATGAGTATGATTATTTTATCAGATGTGTTGAACCTCGATTGAGATTGTAAGTATTTATTACTTACTGATGTGGTAGACACACACATAGGAGCTTCTGATATACAAATAATGCAATCATGACAAGTTATTGAATAAACCTTGTGAGGGAAAAAACAGACACCTGAATTTGTGTGTGTGTGTGTGTGTGTGTGTGTGTGTGTACGTACATGTATACTTGTATTTTGTTTTGTTTGGAGATAGAATCTCTATAGCTCCCCCACCCCCGCCCCAGGCTCACTAGTATTGTGATAATAGGCCTGTGCCGTCATGCCTGGTTCTATTTATGAGCTAAATTTAAAAGCAGAGTTTTAAGAATATCTAGATTAAAAGCTTGTAAATCTGAATTATTGGGAGCCAGGCCAATCCAAGGTTTCCTCAGAGTCCCCAATGAAAAGAAAATGGGAACAGAGATTTCTAGTTCTGTGTCCTTACCCAGGGTATAAACTTGGCAAGATCCCAGTGTAGGGCTGATGCCAGGACCTTGAAGGAGTTATGGTTTTGGCCCCTGGGAACCGCCTTTCTCCTGGATGGTGGTGGTTGTCAGCCCTAGGGTAGCTGTGTCTGAAGAATCCTCTGTTTTCTTTGTCAGCATCATCTGATTTAGCTCTCTGCTGACCTTTGGCCATTTTGTTCCTCGCAAACAGTATATAAGATGCTCTACTTTTTAATAAACTTGCTTGAGATAAGTCATCAACTTATGAAAGACCTCCTGACCCCAACAATCTGTCTTCTGTAGTTCTCATTCTTCCCCCTCCTCCTAGACACCTAGCCATTGGGGACTCTTATTTCTCTCTGTTCAGTTCACTGAATAATATTCAACTGAGCTAGTCCTTTAAGAATCTTGGCTGGGTTCTAATCCCAGCACTCGGGAGGCAGAGCCAAGCGGATTTTGTGAGTTCGAGGCTAGCCTGGGCTTCAGAGTGAGTGCCAGGACAGGCTCCAAAGCTACACAGAGAAACCCTGTCTCAAAAAACCAAAAAAATAAAATAAAATAAAATAAAAAAGAATCTTGGATATTGTTAAGAGTCTGAATATTTTTTAAGTTTGTTTTGGTTACTCTTAAACAGCAATAGTTAATTTTTATAGGTGTGAAATTTAATTGTAGGTGAATATCATATGTAGCTGGTATATTTGAACTTTACCTGGAGAAAAAATATGTTCTGATTTGACAGTCTTGCATATGCTAGGAATGATTAATTAATATGCTAGCATACATTTCACTGGCAAATATAAGAACCTAAGGGAGATTTGTTGTTGTTATAGAGAAGAAAGGAAAATGCTATGATAGAAATGTTGGCAGATGGGAAAAGTTCCCTGTGCTGATAGAAGTACTGTCAACAGGCAACATTAAAAGTAATCAAACCATATTGTTTTGATTTTATATTATGTGTATTTTTCCTTTCTAATTCAAAACACACTATAACAAAATGTAGGAGGCAGAAATATGACTGATGGTGTATTATTTCAAACTTTGAAGTATCAGTATAAAAAATGTGTTAATTAACATGGTTGCAGAAATGTTAAGAGACTACTTATAAAATTGAGCCTGTCTTAACAGCTTGACCTGATGCATCTGTCAGTGATGGTCCCTGGTTTCTTGTTTGGAAAGTGGACTTGCAGATTATCTTTAGATGCAGATTTGGTTAACTAAAGCACCAAATCCACACTTTCTAGTTCTCCTAATATTTGAAAAGCCTGAAAATTTATTTTCTTTAAAATGTTAAGAATTCGCTATAGTTTGATATGTTTGCTTATGGTATGTTTTTCTTCTCCCATCTTATTCAGAACATTACTAATTTAAAATAGCAAAACTTCTACAAAACATTTAAGGCATTATTTCTCAACATTCACTATGTATTAGTTTCTGTAGAGAACTTTAGAAAGTACATCTGTGTTTAAGAGATCTATTTAATTGGTCTGATTGGGAGTCTGGACATTTACATTTTTAGATGCTACCCAGGTGAGTATAATATTAAAAAGCTCTTGTCTGAGACATAACTAGTTAGTATACTTTTAATTGAGAAATAAAATGGTTATTTAAAAATTATATGTAATGAGAGTAATATTGTACTTAAGTTCCATATTGTTCCTCCTTTTTTTTTTTTTTCATTAATTTTTACCCATTAGCTTGGTCATGTCATTTTACTGCATGCATTTTTTTAAAGATTATTTATTATGTATACAGTGTTCTGTCTGTATGCATATATGCACTCCAGAAGAGAGCATCAGATTTCATTATAGATGGTTGTAAGCCACTATGTAGTTGTTGGGAATTGAACTCAGGAAGAACCACCTCTCTGAGCCATCTCTCTAGCCCCTGCATGCCTTTTTCATCTAACTCTTTCCTTTGGTTAGTTGAGCCAGAGGTCTGTTTATCTTGTTTACCTTCTCAAAGAACCAGTTCTTGATTCATTTATTCTTTGTAGTGTTTTCTTTTTTTCTGTATCATTAATTGTTGCTCTAATTTTTGTTATTTCTTTTTCTAATTTCTTGAATTGCATTGTTAAGTCATTTATTTGTACTGTTCCTGGTTTTTTGTTTGTTTGTTTGTTTGTTTTTTAATGTAGGTCCTTGGGGCTATGAACTTTACTCATAGAACTGCTTATAATGTGTCTCAGAGGTTTTGTTATGTTTCTCTTTTGTTTTTATTTAGTTTCAGAAATATGTTGATGTATTTGGCCCACTTGCCATTCAGTAATAAGTAGTTTAGCTTCTATGAATTTATACACTAGTTTTCTAGACTCTTGTGTCAATTTTATATTTAAATATTCAGATAGGCTAAAAGGGATTTTCTTTTTTAATTTTTCTGTATTTGTTAAGGTTTGTTATTGCTGTGTATGAATTCTTTCAGGCCATTTGGACTCATGGAATGTTTTTGTTTTGTTTAAATCATTCAGCAATGTCAGATATTCTTTTGTGGGTACAGTAGTCTTGAGTTGGCAGTTGTAGTCTTTTATAACTTAGAGTGTATTGCTCTTGGCTCTTATGGCTTTCAGAGATTCCATTGATAAATCAGGTGTTATTCTAGTGGATTTTCCTTTATATTTAACTTGTATCCTCTTTTTTCTAGCTTTTAATATTTTTTCTTTGTCTTGTATAGTGTTTTGACTATGAGATGATGTCGAGTGTTTAATTTTCCGGTTTTGAGTAGTTGGTGTTCTTTGAGTATGTCTTTCCTTAGCTTGGGAAAGTTTTCTTCTATGATAATGGTAAAGATCTGGTCCATGACATTGCCTCCTAATTCTCTGTCTTCTTTGCCTCTAATTTCAAGATTTAATGGTATCCCACATTTCTGTTTTTTTCCTATTCTTTGACTAAAATAATAAGTTCTTAGCTTATTTTTTTCCTAGAACCTCTGCTGTATCTTGCTATTCTATTTTCTGCTTGATTCATTTTACTTGTAAGGCTTTCCTATGGGTTCTCTAATTGGAATACTGAGTTTTTTGATAAGACTTTTATAGATGCACATTAAAAACAAAGACTATTAGTAACAAGTATAGGTTCTAGAAGATTGGTAGTTTATAGAAAGGAAATCTATTTCTAGAATAGAATGTGTGTGTGTGTGTGTGTGTGTGAGAGAGAGAGAGAGAGAGACAGAGAGAGAGAGAGACAGAGAGAGAGAGAGAGACAGAGAGAGAGAGAATTAGTTAATTATCTTTCAAAGTAGCAGGTTTCCTTGTGACATTTTCATATGTTTAGTTTTAGTTTAACCTGGCCACAACCTCTGCTTGTCACTGCCTCCTTGCTTCCCTATCCCTGCTTTAACCCTTTGATTCCCAGTACCCCCTTTCTACTTTCATTCCACGTGTTCTATTATTTCATGCACTCCTCCCTTCATGACATATTCATATATCCCTTCTCATCTAAATACAAATACATTAAAAATTAGAAGCTAAGATGTACATACAAGAGAGAAAATGAGGTGTTTGTCTTTCTGAATCTGGATTACTTCACTTAATATTTTCTGCTTCCATTTACCTGTGAACTTTATAATTTCTTATCTTCTTTTTTAGAACTGAATTGTATATATGTACCACAATATGAGTGTTGTGTATATATGCCACAATATCATTATCAGTTGAGGGTTATCTAGTCTATTTTTTTTTTTTTCTTTTTAGGCCAGGGTGGGGTGGGGTAAAGGGTAATTTAAGGCCAGGGAAAGGTAATGAGATTTACTCAGGAAAGGTGGCTCACTCACAAGCCAACAGATCAAGAACAAAGCTTGTAAGTGCAGGTAGCTGATGGGTAGGAGGAAGAATGGAAAAGTAAGAAGTGACCCAGGAATGGTGGCTTGCAGACAAAGAAAGGGCTAAAAATAATGGCAAAATAAGCTGAGTCTTTGAGGACTAAATCAAATCTTAATGATAGGAAGATGTCCTAGAAAAGGGAATAAATTTTAATTTGCTTTTAAACTTTCAGGTATTATGATATACTTGAAGATCGAGTTCCCTCAGGACTTATTGTTGACTACCACAATCTGTTGTCTCAATGTGAAGAGAGTTACAGGAAATTTTTAAATCTGAGAAGCAGTTTGTCAAATTGTAATTCTGATTCTGAGCAGGAAAATATCTCCATGGTGGAAGGGTTAAATTTGTATTCAGAGATTGAACAGTTGAAACAGAAGCTAAAACTCATTGAGAATCCTTTGTTGAGGTATGTGTCTTGTTGTTCTTAATTATTTAGCATATCTTACTAGCTATCTTAGTGAGAAGTGATGGTTCTTGTTTTCTTGTTTTGTTTTTGTTTGTTTATTTTAAAGATATGTTTTTGGTTATCAGAAGAACTCTAATATCCAAGCAAAGGGCACTCGTCAAAATGGCCAGAAGGTCACCCATGTGGTTTCCTCCACCATGAAGACAGGTCTGCTGCGGTCTCTATTCAGGGACAGGTTCTGTGAGGAGTCTTGCAAAGAAGAAACAGAAATTCAGGTAAAAGAAATTTTTGCTCTAAGTGACTACTTTTGATTAACTCCAAATTTCACCAATTTTACAAGGTGTTTACAGAAAGTTTCTGGAGTTGGTTTTCTGTGAGATCCACATAGTAAGAACACTGTTCTTTTTCAGTGATAGCAATGCAAAAGCACACACTGGGCTAAGTGCACTATTAGATAGATTAAAAACAGTTTGGATTCATTTTCAAATGGGACATGAAGGCCTTTGGAGTGATGATAGCTAAGTGGCTTTGGGGATGTATATTTACAATATGTTGTTTTCTAGTTCCATAGTGACCTGTTGTCTGCTATAAATGCCTGCCATGAGGGTGACACTGTCATTATTTGTCCTGGCCATTATGTGGTTCATGGTACCTGCTCCATAGCTGACTCCATTGAGTTGGAAGGTGAGTATGGAAGACCATAACCAAACTTTCATTCATAATAAGTAAGCAGTCAATTAGTGATCTTGATTAACTCCATGATTCAATCCATCTGATTTCAAGTGAGGTGCTTTGACACATTAACGATTTTTTTCCCCCCAGACAGGGTTTCTCTGTGTAGTTTTGGTGTCTGTCCTGAATCTCGCTATGTAGACCAGCCTGGCCTCGAACTCACAGAGATCCACCTGGCTCTGCCTCCCGAGTGCTGAGATTAAAGGTCTATGCCACCACCACCTGGCTCACATTAAGTTTATTTAAATCATATAAGAAATTGACCCAGTATTTGACAGTTTGAATCGTAGGTTTTGTAGCAGTATATTGGTAAGATTTTTATAGATGCACATTAAAAACAAACTATTAGTAACAAGTATAGGTTCTAGAAGATTGGTAGTTTATAGAAAGGAAATCTATTTCTAGAATAGAAGTTTTGTGTGTGTGTGTGTGTGTGTGTGTGTGTGTGTGTGTGTGTGTGAGAGAGAGAGAGAGAGACAGAGAGAGACAGAGAGAGAGAGTGAGTTTGTTAATTATCTTTCAAAGTAGCAGGTTTCCTTGTGACATTTTCATATGTTTAGTTTTAGTTTAACCTGGCCACAACCTCTGCTTGTCACTGCCTCCTTGCTTCCCTATCCCTGCTTTAACCCTTTGATTCCCAGTACCCCCTTTCTACTTTCATTCCACGTGTTCTATTATTTCATGCACTCCTCCCTTCATGACATATTCATATATCCCTTCTCATCTAAATACAAATACATTAAAAATTAGAAGCTAAGATGTACATACAAGAGAGAAAATGAGGTGTTTGTCTTTCTGAATCTGGATTACTTCACTTAATATTTTCTGCTTCCATTTACCTGTGAACTTTATAATTTCTTA
The DNA here is from genome assembly GCF_903995425.1 of Onychomys torridus. Taxonomy (NCBI): domain Eukaryota; kingdom Metazoa; phylum Chordata; class Mammalia; order Rodentia; family Cricetidae; genus Onychomys; species Onychomys torridus. Next base: position 2,161,689 of record NC_050459.1, on the reverse strand, counting down.
TCTTCTTTTTTAGAACTGAATTGTATATATGTACCACAATATGAGTGTTGTGTATATATGCCACAATATTATCAGTTGAGGGTTATCTAGTCTCTATTTTTTTTTTCATTATGAATGGAACAGCAATAAATATGGATAAACAAGTATTTCTTTAGTAGGTTTGAAGAGTTCTCTGAGTGTATGTCCAGGAGTGGTATAGCAGGGTCATATTTTTAGTTCTATTTTTAGTATCTTGAGAAATTTCCACACTGATTTCCATAGTCCATATTACATTCCCACTAATAGTGAGTAAGAATTTATCTTTCTCCACATCTTCACCAACATTTGTTGGCATTTATTTTCTGGTTTGTTTGTTTGTTTGTTTTTTTGGAGTGGGGGGGGGGGTGTCTTGTTTTGGTTTTGTTTTTCAATACAGGGTTTCTCTGAGTGACAGTCCTGGCTGTCCAGGAACTCACTCAGCAGACCAGGCTGAGATCCACCTGCCTCTGCCTCCTAAGTGCTGGGATTAAAGATGTGCACCACCACTGCCCAGCACCATTAAAGATGTGCACCATTCATTGTCTTAATGATGGTTGTTCTGCCTATAGTGAGATAAAATCTCAGGGTTGCTTTAATTTGCATTTCCCTAATGGCTAAAATGTTAAATACTTAAAGATTATTTATTGGCCACTCGCACCTCTTCTTTGGACATTCTCTATTCAGTTCCATGGCTTGCTTTTTCATTGGTTTGCTTGTTTTATTTTAGTATTTTGAGGTATTTTTTTAATATCCTATATATTATCATCTTTTGAATATATAGCTGGAAAATATTTTCTCCCATTCTGAAGAGTACATTTTCCCTCCATTAACAAAACCTTTGCTGTATGGAAGCTTCTTAATTTCATGAGGGCAGTTCTTGTTTATTAGTCTATCTCCTTACATACATGGAATCCTTGCCTATGCATAGTCCTTGGTGTCTTCCCTGTTTGTTTCTCTAACACTTTCAGAGTTTTAGGCCTTTATGCTTTGATCTTTAATCCCCATCCAGGGTGAGGAGTAAGCATTTAGTTTCAGTCTTCTACATGCATGTGTCTTTTTCCAATAATTCTTGCTAAAGAAACTGTCTTTTCTACAATGAATATTTTTGTCATCTTTGCCAAAAATCAAGTGGCTGTAGCTGCATGGGTTTATATCTGGATCTTAGCTACCATGCTGTTTTTGGTAAATGGTGATACCTTTTTTTAAAAAAACTCATTATTGCTTTGGCTTTATTAAGACTCTTTTAAAAAAAAGTTGCTTATTTATTTTCCTTCGTTTGACAATTTCATATACATACACTCTGCGTTATGATTTTATTCACCCTCTCTCATTACCTACTATCATCTCCCTTCTTTTCCATCTGAACCACTTCTTCCTATGTAGCACCCTAATGGTTACACCATTACAAAAACAAAATGACAAGATACACACCCACCCACACCCACTCACCCCCACCACCCCCACCCCTGTGCGCGCTCGCAGCTATCATCATTACCAGTTATTGGCTCTCAGGAAGGAATGAGGTTTCATGGATACCTCGTCTATCCAAGATGGAAAGCTGAAGAGCTCAGTCTTATATAGGCATGCTCTTTGTTTATGGTTGCAGTGGCCATGTCATATGTGGATGGCAGCAGTTCATGATACTCTTTCCAATCTTCTGTTACATTATTTGGTGCCCTGACTTCTGAGATGGTTCCTGATCCTTGGATAGTGGTTGTTGGAGCAGAGGATGACATGAATGTCACTTAGCAGTCACATATTCTCAGCACTTTGACCAGATATATATCTTCCTCTCTGCAAAGGGGGACATCATGTTTGGAAAGCAGTTTGACAGCATGTTCATTTATGGAGACAGACCTAGTATTCTCTTCCTTTGAGCCCATGAGCTTCCCAGGCATAGGAATTTGACTAGGTTTATAGCCAGCTATGTAATCTATCTAGAGGACAAGGCCCCACATCCATTCACACAGCAGTTAGCTATTACTAAGATATTCATGCTACCATTGTATCAGTGAGTATATTCTGTCTGGCAGGTGTGTGTTATCGCATGTATGTTCCACAGTTGGGTGAGACTATTAAGATTTTTCCCTTAGCAGCCTGGTATCTCCTGGTACTGTGAACCTAGCCAGCAGAGAGGGAGTTCTGCATAGTTGTATATCATTTTCTCTGCGTCCTATAGCAAAAGTATGTTACCCTCACGTTCTGGTGGGTGACCAAGAGCAATGGCAATAGCCTGTGTTTTGGGGGGGACTTCTGAGATGTTTCTGGTCAACAAGTCACATCTACTGGGCTCTTGTTTAAAAGCTTATGACTTCTGTGAGCACCATTTACACATGAAGAGTACTTCCATTTCAGGCTTTTTTTTTTTTTTTTTTTTTAGTTTAAATTCTTTAATGTTTTTGGTTGGTTGGCTGTTTTTTTGTATTTGTTTTTGTTTTTTTTACTTTATAAAGTACTGTTTCTATATAGCTTTTCCTATCTTCCCAGCACCCCATATCCCTGCCCAAACCTTGCCCCCCCCCCCACTTTCATGTCCCTGTGTTTTACTACCTCTTCCCTCAGTGCTGGTCTGCCCATGGCATCTTTCTTGGCACTATAAGAATTAAATTTTAATTTAAAAAAAATCTAAATTTTGAAGCTATGTATACAAGAAGAAAGAAAATATGGGTTTTCCTTTCTGGGCCTCGGTTACTCAGTGTAATACTTTCCAGTTCTGAGCACATATCCCAGATGTCAGGGTAAACACTGAAAGACCAGTAAAGGAACCAACCACTAGACTTCTTATCTCTACCTAATCCTCAGCCTGAAAAGGCTGAGCTCCTGTCTCCTCCCGCCTTACATTCCTCTCTCTGCCCACCCATATCACTTCCTGTTTCCTCCTCTCAAGTGCTGGGATTAAAGGTGTGTGCCACCACTGCCTGTCCTTTAGTGGCTAGCTCTGCACTCTGATCTCCAGGCAAGCATTATTTGTGTATACACAAAATATCACCACATTTCCCCTTTTTTGTCTAAAATAAAAAAAGAAGGTGATAACTAATATAAGACAAATTATATACAATAAGTATAATGACTGTATACAGTATATACAGTCAGTAGATACAGCAACACTATCTAGTCTATAAACAATTGACAAATTCACAGAAAAATACTCCATATCTATCCTGTCTTGGTGAGTCCAGAATGTTGTACCTTATTCACTTTCTAACAAAAGGTGAATGTATGCCATATGAGACTATTGCTTCCTTTGAGTCTCTTCAAATCTAACATTTGCACAGGAGTCCATTCAGATAGTCTTATAGTCTTGAGGATATCTATCATTTGGCAGTTCCTGTAAGGTTACTGGATAAATTAAAGTTGGCTATTTGAAAATCTTAGGCTGTTCCTCCCTAACCTTATAATACAATGCTGAGATTAGTTCTCCTTTAAATTCTTCTGTCTGGGTCTGAATGTCTGTTTTAATAAGTTTTTCTAAAACTTTTATCTCTGCACTCATTAACCAACTTTTTTAATGATAAGATAAAAATGATCAAACAGGTAATTTTTATAATTGACATTATGTAAATCCCATCTAAATTAATTATCCTCTCATTTAATTGTTCCATTTTCAAACTATCCTGTGTATTATCATATAGAGACCTAACTCCATTGTAATAGTGTTTCCCTTTTTTTTTTAAAGATTTATTTATTTATTATGTACAGAAGAGGGCACCAGATCTCATTACAGATGGTTGTGAACCACCATGTGGTTGCTGGGAATTGAACTCAAGACCTCTGGAAGAGCAGTCGGTGCTCTTAACCTCTGAGCCATCTCTCCAGCCACCCCACCCCACCCCATTTTTTTAATGTGGGAAAAAACTCTCTTTTAACTAATTCCTCCCTTTAATAATCCCCAGTTTTCTCACCAAATCTACTGATGATGATGATGATGATGATGATGATGATGATGATGATGATTTGGTTGTGAGGCTGACTGCTTCTGCATAGAACAGTAGAAGCCAGAACAGGTTTCAAGGCAGCTACCTAGTGTGGTAACAGCCCGAGGAAGGGAACCTGAGGAGAGCCCACAACCACCAAGAGAGGAGAAGCCAAAAGAGCCAGCCATCTGCACAGAGGCACGGACCCAAAAGCCTATGGAGTTTGCTGCAGATAGTCTACAACAGAAAAATCCGAGATCTACTTGGAGGCTTAAGGAAATACAGCCTGCCTGGAGATCAAAGTGTGGAGCTAGCCATTAGAGGCCAGGCAGTGGTGGCACACACCTTTAATCCCAGCATTTGGGAGGAGGAGCAGGAAGTGAAAAGGCGGGGTGGAGACAGGAGCTCAGGCCCCTTTTCACTCTGAGGATTCCTAGAGGTACGAATTCTTTCTCATGACTGCTGCTCTGCCTCTCTGAACTTTCAGCTTTCACCGCAATATCTGACTCCAGGTGTTTATTATTAAGACCAATTAGAATTCATGCTACAGACATTTCTCTTCACTTAAGTGTTTTACTCTCTTCCTTAGGATATGGTCTACCAGATGATATTGTCATAGAAAAGAGGGGCAAAGGAGATACTTTTGTGGATTGCACGGGTATGGATGTTAAAATTTCAAGCATAAAGTTTATCCAGCATGATTCTATAGAAGGAATCTTAAGTAAGTATCTGGATATTTGATGTATTTTTTTTGAGCTTTGAGAGAAAAATTGGCTTTTCATGGAAGATAAAATTTAATACTACTTGGATATATGGAGGGCTGGTTAATACTTTATGTGCATATCATGAAGATTTAGGAATCCTCATAGTAAAAAATAACTCAGTTTATTCTTGAAAACGTATTCATTTCTTTTCTATTAGTGTTTTCTTCTTGTGGTTTGGTTTGGTTATTGAGACAGACCATCACTCTGAACCTAGCCATCATGGCAAATAGCAGTCCTGCTTCAGCCTCCTGAACCCTGGGTTTATAGGCATGTTTCACTACACCTAATGCTAGTATAATAGTTTTAAAGTGGTAGACCCTTCTTTGGACATGTTTCCTAGTAATAGGTGATTGGATTACTGAGTCTCTATCCTCAGGAATAGATTAATAGAGGTCTTGTAGGAGCAGATTAGTTCCCCTGAGAGTATGTTCTTATCAGAATAAACATGATAACTCTGAATTCTTCCTTTCTAGTACATGTACCCCTTCTATATGCAATTCCTCTCTACATTGTAACATGTCTAGGGAGGTCTTACCAGATACCATGCTGTTGGAGTTTACGTATACTACAGTCGTGTGTGAGGAATTTTGTTATAGACACACCAAAAAGATCAAAACATTGTTCTAGTATTTGTTTTATAGGATATGTATCCACCTGTTTTCAAGATCCTTTTTCTTTTTCCAAGGTACCCAGCAAAGCTGTTTATTGATATATCAAGGCCAGTGTGGTAGTTTGAATGAGAATGGGCCCCATTGGCTATTTAAATGCTTGGTTCCCAGTTGGTGGACTATTGGGAAGGCTTAGGGGGTGTGATCTTTTTGGAGAAGTGTGTTATTGGTGGTGGACTTCAAGGTTTCAAAAGCCCACATCAGGCTGAGTCTCACTCTCTGCCTTTCTACCTGTTGATCAGGATCTAAAATTCTCAGCTACTTCTCCAGCACCATGCCTCCCTATCTGTCACCATGCTTCCCACTGTGATGATAATGTACTAACCCTCTAAAACTGTTAAACAAGCCCCTAATTAAATGTTTTTTCTTATTTCTCTTGTAAGAGTTGCCTTGGTCATGATCCATCAATAGAACAGTGACCAAGACAGCAGATTAAATTTAAATATGCTGAGTACACAACAGGATGGGTTAAGTACATATTCTTAAATGATCTCAACACCTATTATTAACTTGGCTGCAAAGTTCATCAAAACTTTAGTTGTTTTTTTTGGGGGGGTGTCAAGAGATATTTTTGTAAAGAGTTATCACAACATCTAATGTTAGCTGTAAGCTGTTTCTGATGTTGATATATCACTTAGAGTAGTTGACTGAATATTTTTGTTACAGTCATTCACCATGGCAAGACCACACTGGAAAACTGTGTACTGCAATGTGAAACTACAGGAGTCACAGTACGAACATCAGCAGAACTTTTCATGAAGAACTCAGATGTATATGGAGCCAAGGTATTGCTTTGTCTTTGGAAAGAAGTAGTTAGGGGGTTTAAGTTCAAAATAAATAAAACAAGTTAGATACCAATAGTTGTAAATCTATTATTTCTTCAAGGAAATTCAGACATTAACAATTTCCTAGTCACCTAAAATTTAGGAAGTCATTAAACGTAAGACCTCTATAGCATTTTATAAACAAGGCACTGGAAGAGAAAATGATTGTCTGACTTTCCCTATGATGACCTTAAGAAGTATAGACCCTTAAGATTATACCCTGGTGGGACTGGAGAGGTGGCCCAATGGCTAAGAGCTAATATACTCTCTTGGAGAGGAACCAGGTTTAGTTCCCAACACTCATGTCAGTAGACTAAAAACTAGTTGGAACTCCTACTCCAAAGGATCTGACACCCTTTTTGTGGACTCTGGCATCTGTGTACTCACATGTGCACATCCTACACTGATATATATATATATATATATATATATACGTATATATATATATATATATATATATATACGTATATATATATATATATACATAAATACTTTTCTTAATGTTTTTAAAAGATCATAACTTTATAGTTTTCTAACAATTGAAGCTGTTACTTTAAGTGCTTGAGAGTTTCATGCATGCACATATACACCTCCTTTTCCTTCTTCTCCAGTTCCTCCCCTCCCTACCTCTTTATCACTTTCCTCTCCCAACCTCCTGTGCTCTTTTTGAAGAACCTTTGTCCGTTTTTTGCTGCCCAGACGTGCATGAATTGAGGTCCATATGGCGGCCTGACTGAGATGCGCCACCGTAGGCTTTCCTGAGGGTCACTGCAAACAACAGCATCTTGCAACAAAGTGGTTAATTTCATTGACGTGATCAGAAAACTGACTTGTCTATAATGAAAGTGTATAATAAGCACTAAGTGTGGCACTCTTTACTCCTTGTAATGTACATCTTTGTGTGTGTGTGTGTGTGTGTGTGTGTGTGTGTGTGTGTGTGTGTGTGTGTGTGGTTGTTATATGTGCTACTGTTTGTCTCTGGTGTGATGTGTGGGTATGTATGTACAGGGTATGTGTGCTCATGTACTCCTGCATATATAAGACAGGTTGATGTTGAATCTCTTCCTCGGTCACTTCTATATGATTTCTGAGGTAATGTCTCTCAGTGAATCTGGAACTCGGTTAATCTGGCTGGACAGTAATCCTCCTGGCTCTGTCCTCACAGCACTGGAGTTACAGGTTCACACGGTTGTGCCTGGATCTTTTTTTATTTATTATATTTGTGTTTCAATTTTACACATCAGCCATGGGTTCCCCTGCCCTCCCCCCTCCCGCCCCCGCCCCCACCTTCCCCACAGCCCCTCTACTCCATTCCCATCTCCTCCAGGGCCAAGACTCCCCTGGGGATTCATTTAAACCTGGTGGATTCAGTACAGGCAGGTCCAGGCCCCTCCTTCCAGGCTGAGCAAAGTGTCCCTGTGTAAGCCCAAGGTTCCAAACAGCCACCTCATGTACTAAGGACAGGTCCGGGTCCCACTGCCTCGGTGCCTCCCAAACAGTTCAAGCTATTCAGTTGTCTCACTTATCCAGAGGGCCTGATCCAGTTGGGGGCTCCACAGCCTTTGGTTCATAATTCATGTGCTTCCATTCGTTTGGCTATTTGTCCCTGTCCTTTTCCAATCTTGGTCTCAACAATTCACACTCTTACAGTCCCTCCTCTTTCTCAACAATTGGATTCCTGGAGCTCCACCTGGGGCCCAGCCAAGGATCTCTGCATCCACTTCCATCAGTTATTGGATGAGAGTTCCAGCATGACCATTAGGGTGTTTGGCCATCTGCTCACCAGACTAGGTCAGATCAGGCTTTCTCTCGACCATTGCCAGCAGACTACAGAGGATGTATCATTGTGGATTTCTGGGGACCTCTCCAGCACTATGCTTCTTCCTGTTCTCATGTGGTCATCATTTATCATGGTCTGTTGTCTGTTATTCCTTGTTCTCACTTTCTGTTCTTGATCCAGCTGGGATCTCCTGCTCCCCCTAAGCTTTCTTTCCCTCGAAACTTGCCTTTCATTACTCCCACTGTCGTCCAGGTTGTTCATTAAAATCTCATTTATTTCTCTGTCATTGGGCGATCTCTGTGTCTTTACTAGGGGTCCTGTTTTCTAGGTAGCCTCCCTGGAGTTGTGTAGCAGTCTATTCATCTTTGTTTTACATCTAGTATCCTATTATGAGTGAGTACATACCATGTTCGTCCTTCTGAGTCTGAATTACCTCACTCAGGATGACTTTTTCTAGATCCATCCATTTGCCTGCAAACCTCATGATGTCATTGGTTTTGTCTGCTGAGTAGTACTCCATTGTGTATATGTGCCATATTTTCTTTATCCGTTCTTCAGTTGAAGGGCATCTAGGTTGTTTCCAGGTTCTGACTATTACAAATAATGCTGATATGAACATAGCTGAGCAAATGCCCTTGTGGTATGATTGAGCATTCCTTGGGTATATGACCAAGAGTGCTACAGCTGGATCTTGGTGGAGATGGATTCCCAATTTTCTAAGGAAGTGCCATATTGATTTCCAAAGTGACTGTACAAGCTTGCATTCCCACCATCAGTGGAGGAGAGTTCCCCTTGCTCCATATCCTCTCCAGCATAAGCTGTCTTCTGTGGTTTTGATCTTAGCTATTCTGACAGGTGTAAGGTAGTATCTCATAGTCGTTTTGATTTGCATTTCCTGGATAATTAGGGATGTTGAGCAATTCCTTAAATGTCTTTCAGCCATTTGAACTTCCTCTGTGGAGAATTCTCTGATTAGTTCTATAGCCCATTTCTTAATTGGACTGTTGGGCATTTTGATGTCTAATTTCTTGAGTTCTTTATATATTCTGGATATCAGCCCTCTGTCAGATGTGGGGTTGGTGAAGACCTTTTCCCATTCTGTAGGCTGTCGCTTGGTCTTGTTGACCATGTCCTTTGCTCTACAAAAACTTCTCAGTTTCAACAGATCCCGTTGATTGATTGTTTCTCTCAGTGTCTGTGCTACTGGTGTTATATTTAGAACGTGATCTCCGGTGCCACTTCGTTCAAGACTACTTCCTACTTTCTCTTCTATCAGGTTCAGAGTAACTGGATTTATGTTGAGGTCTTTGATCCACTTGGACTTAAGTTTTGTGCACAGTGATAGATATGGACCTATTTTCTCTCAGTGTCTGTGCTACTGGTGTTATATTTAGAACGTGATCTCCGGTGCCACTTCGTTCAAGACTACTTCCTACTTTCTCTTCTATCAGGTTCAGAGTAACTGGATTTATGTTGAGGTCTTTGATCCACTTGGACTTAAGTTTTGTGCACAGTGATAGATATGGACCTATTTGCATCCTTCTACACCTTGACATCCAGTTATGCCAGCACCATTTGTTGAAGATGCTTTCTTTTTTCCATTGTACATTTTTGGCTTCTTTGTCAATAATTATATGTTCATAGGTGTGCGGGTTAATGTCAGGGTCTTTAGTTCGATTCCATTGGTCCACATGTCGGTTTTTAAGCCAAGCTGTTTACTGTATCTCTATAGTAGAGCTTGAGGTCAGGGATTGTGATGCCACCAGAGGTTGTTTTATTGTGCAGGATTCTTTTGGCTATCCTGAGTTTTTTGTTTTTCCATATGAAGTTGAGTATTCTTTCCAGGTCTGTGAAGAATTATGTTGGTAATTTGATGGGGATTGCGTTGAATCTGTAGATTGCTTTTGGTAAGATTGCCATTTTTACTATGTTAATCCTGCCTATCCATGAGCATGGGAGATCTTTCCATTTTCTGACATCTTCTTCAATTTTTTTTTTCAGGGACTTAAAGTTCTTGTCATATATGTCCTTCACATGCTTAGTTAGAGTAACCCCTAGGTATTTTATATCATTTGTGGCTATTGTAAAGGGTGATATATCTCTGATTTCCTTCTCAGTCTGTTTATCTATTGCATATAGGAGGGGCTACTGATTTTTTGAGTTGATCTTGTATCCTGCTATGTTGCTGAAGGTGTTTGTAAGCTGTATCAGTTCCTTGGTTGAATTTTTGGGGTCACTCATGTATACTATCATGTCATCTGCAAATAGGAAGAGCTTGACTTCTTCCTTTCCAATCTGTATCCCCTTAATCTCCTTATGTTGTCAGGCTAGAACTTCAAGTACTATATTGAATAAATATGGGGCGAGGGGACATCCTTGCCTTGTTCCTGATTTTAGTGGTATTGCTTTGAGTTTCTCTCCATTTAATTTGATGTTGGCTTGCTGTAGATTGTCTTTATTATGTTTAGATATGTTCCCAGTATTCCTGATCACTCCAAGACCTTTATCATGAAGGGGTGTTGGATTTTGTCAGATGCCTTTTCTGCATCTAGTGAGATGATCATGTGGCTTTTTTTCTTTGAGTATGTTTATATGGTGTATTACATTGACGAACTTTCATATGTTGAACCACCCTTGCATCCCTGGGATGAAGCCTACTTGATCATGGTGGATAATTGTTTTGATGTGTTCTCGGAGTCTGTTTGACAAAATTTTATTGAGTATTTTTGCATCAATGTTCATGAGGGAGATCAGTCTGTAGTTCTCTTTCTTTGTTGCATCTTTGTTTTGTTTAGGAATCAGGGTAATTGTAGCCTCATAGAAGGAATTTGGTAATATTCCTTCTGCTTCTATTGTGTGGAACAATTTAAAGAGTATTGGTATTAAGTGTTCTTTGAAGACCTGGTAGAATTCTGCACTGAAACCATCTGGTCCTGGGATTCTTTTGATTGGGAGACTTTAAATGACTGATTCTATTTCCTTAGGGGTTATTGGACTATTTAAATGGTTTATCTGGTCTTGATTTAACTTAGGAATGTGGTACCTATCCAGAAAATTATCCATTTCTTTTAGATTTTCCACTTTTGTGGAGTAGAGGTTTTTGAAGTATGACCTAAATAAAAGGCTGGGAAAAGACTTTCCAATCAAATGGTCTTAAGAAGCAAGCTGGTGTAATCATCCTAATATCCAGCAAAATAGACTTCAAACTAAAATCAATCAAAAGAGATGATGAAGCACATTACATACTCATCGCAGGAAGGATCCACCAAGATGAAGTCTCAATTCTGAACTTTTATGCCCCAAACACAAGGGCACCCACATATGTAAAAGAAACATTACTAAAGCTTAAATCACATATAAAACTCCACACATTAATAGTGGGAGACTTCAACACCTCACTTTCACCTCTGGACAGATCTGCCAAATTGAAACTTAATAGAGACATAATGGTCTTAACTGATGTTATGCCTGGATTTTTATGTATGTGTTTGGGATCCAAACATTTCATGCTTATGTTGCAAGCATTTTAGTAAATGAACTATTTTTTTCAACTCCATGAATGTGATTTTTGAAAGTGCTTAGTTATCAAAAGTTGCTCATCACTGAAGTATTGCTTGGTGGCAATATGGTTGGAACTGCCTAATAAAGGCCAGCAAAATGGCTCAGTGGGTTAGATGCTTGCTACTAAACCTGAAAACCTGAGTTTGGTCCCTGAGAACCGAAATGGGAGAAGGGGAGAATCATCTCCTACAAATGGTCTTATGATTTCCATAGGTACACCATGGCATGTACACACACACACACACACACACACACACACACACACACACACTCGTCCACAAAATAAATAAATGTAAAAGAAAGACCTAGTAAAAGTTATCTTTAAAACAATGTATTTTGCATTTATCCCATCTGAAAGGCCTAGAAGTTATAGTAATAAACCTTTATAATCGTGTCTTTTTAAATATTTTATTTGCATGTATGTGACTGTTTTGCCTGCTTGTATGTCTGTGAACCACATGTGTTCCTGGTGTTCATGGAAGGAGGCCAGAAAGAGGGTGTAAGTTCCCCTGGAACTGGACTTAAAGAGGGTTGTGAGCCACCATATGGGTGCTAGGAATTAAACCCTGGGTCCTCTGGAAGAGCAGCTAGTGCTCTTAACTGCTGAGCCATCTCTGTAGCCCCTATTCTTAACTTTTTAAAGCTGGTTCCTCATATTTTATAGGGTGCTGGTATAGAAATATATCCTGGGAGTAAGTGTACCCTGACTGACAATGGGATCCATCACTGCAAGGAAGGGATCCTCATTAAGGTGAGTATTAACTGAAACATTTTTTTCTAAAAGTTAGAATGATTTCACCTAAAAAGTTATGTATATTTCTCATGTTGTGTTTTGTTATTTTGTTTTGTAAAGTATAAACAGTACATAAACTTTAAGGACACTAATAGTAATTAAAGTCTTGTGATAGTGGTGGTGACACATACCTTTAACCCCAGCATTTGGGAGGCAGAGGCAGCCAGATCTCTGAGTTTGAGGTCAACCTGTTCTACAAAGTGAGTTCCAGGATAGCCAGGGCTACACAGAGAAACTGTCTTGAAAACCCAAGGGGGAAAAAAAAAAGGTCTTCCAATAATCTTTCATTATCTTTAGATCCTCAGAAATAACAGCAACACTTACTTTGAACTCAGTGCTACAACTTACTAATAAGCATAGCTTTTGTACTTTCATTTTTAGAAATAGTGTGGGGAAAGACAGAAAATTTATGAAACTTGTTTAATATGACAATTCCTTAACATACTTGTTTTCAATGTCACAGGACTTCCTTGATGAACATTATGATATTCCTAAAATTTCTATGATAAATAACATCATACATAACAATGAAGGTTATGGTGTTGTTTTGGTGAAGCCTACGATTTTCTGTGATCTACAGGAAAATGTCCAAGATGAAACTGGCGGTATGCTATATTTAGTATTTTAATTAAAATATGTAAATGTACTTATTAATTGAATATAAAACTAGATCTAATTTACTGTATTTCAGTAGTAAATTCTGGTGACAACTTTAGTTTTTCTTCCTCAAAAATGTTGCTGGAGGTCTGTTGATAGAGTTCAACTTGTAGAGTGTTTGCCTAACATGCACAAAACTGTAGGTTCAGTCCCAACACTTGGGAGTGAGAATTGAAGCTACAGAGAATCAGAGAACACTTTTCAAAAAAACAAGCAAACAAACATTAAATATGCTTGGTCATAGAGAGAAGCTTGGTAGAATCTAAGCATGAAAGAAACTTTAAAATTTGACTTGTTGATCTGTTCATTCAGAGCTTTGGTGTGGTTCAGTGAAAGTCCCTTTTTGGCTTCTTGTCAGTGTGTGAAATATAGTAGCTTCTGTAGGTGTTTGTGAAGGATGAAAGCTGGAAAAGAATTTTCCAGGTTGAAAGTTGCTTTTGCCTGAAGTTTATTGGAGTTTACCTTTGCTTTTTCTTGGTTAAAAGTAACTGCCTCCCTGTCACCAGCTTTCCTGTCAGTAAAGATGAGTGCACACAGTGGAAATGTGTGAATTTCAAGTCATTGATGTCAGCCACTTTTAAATATCAGATATAAAGAAGTATAAAGTATTGGTGTGCCAATGGAGATTTTGAGGCAGTTTAAAGAATATGCCTTGTCATAGTTCAGGCTCCATCCTGCTCAGGACTTAGCAGGATAAAATTGAGATATATGTTGAATAGAATCTTACCTTGAAAGCTCTGGTGGAAGAATCTACTTCCTATTTCTGTGTTCTCTTCAGCAACCAGCTGGGGGGGGGGGGGGGGGACTTCTAAATAGCCTTAATTGCATTGCTCGCTGATGATACAAAATCTTTTTGTCATTTAGTAATCATGTGAGTACCCTCTTGAGGATGAAAATCATGAGGATGAAAATCATGACGGCAGTCAATTAGAGAGTTCATTTAAGAAAAGTAGCACTGTTATATTATTCTTTGCATCCTATCTCCCAATGCAGAGCTTAGCAGATAGTAAATGTCCAGAAAAATGTCTGTCCAGTGACTAAGATTCTAGGGTGAAGAAGATAAACAAAATTTAAAATTGGTGACCCTATTAGTGTCATGAAACTTTTCAAGAAGATTCATTGAGATTCTTATAGTAAAGAATTAGTAAAATCCTGTTGTAAACTCTTGGCAGAAAATACTTGAGTATAACAGACTGTTAGAAATACCTCCTTGTTGGTTTAGACTGTACATTTAACTTCGTTGTAATTTGTTTCCTCAGACAATACAATTCAGAAAAATAGAGAGGCGAGTGCCACTGAAGGATTAGATCTGGAAGAAATGTTTCAGTGTGTGGCTAGCAAAATGGAGCTTTATGCCACAGCTGACTTTTCTGAACAAGCTAAGGGAAACTGTGAAATTGTGAATGAACTGCTTGCTACTTCCATGCAAAAAGGCCAGATGAAGAAACGATTGAGCAAACTTGGGATCATACAAGCTGATGACAACATAATGTCACAGGAGATGTTTATTGAAATTATGGGAAACCAGTTTAAGTGGAATGGCAAAGGGAGTTTTGGCACATTTCTTTACTAGCTACAATGATATCAGTAGCTCACAAAATATTGTACTTTGAACATATCCTCACAATCATGCTGCTTATGTGGTTTGCTTCATGTCTGTATATTATATAGTATGTACTTGATTGAACTTGTGTAAAATGTGTATTTACTTCCATCTACATGTATTAGATAGAAGGCACTCCTTTGTAAGAAAACCACAAAAACATAAAATATGACTTTATATGTAGCTCATTAGTAGAGTATTTGTCTAACATGCACAGTGCCCAGGCCCCAGGTTCAATACCCAGCATTACTCATCAACTTTCTCACAAAAGAAATGAAACTACTGGAGATTTCTTATCTAGAAAAGTATGCTGTCTTAAATGCACAACCCTCCCATGTTAATCCTGAAAATACACTTTAGCATTGAAAATGAAAGAGATGCAAGATGTGAGAACAAGCATGCAGTAGCTGTCATGTGTACAGTGTTCCTTTGTCTGTTTGAGATAGGGTCCCTACGTAGCCATTTCTGTCCAGGAACTCAATGTGTAGACCATGCTGGCCTCCAACTCATATTGATCTGCCTACATCTGCCTCCTGAGTGCTAGGATTAAAAACACATGCCACCATAACTAGCTTGGATGGGATACATTTTTATATTGAAATGTGTTGTCATCAAAACAACTAAATATCAGGTTATGGGTATGAAACAGAAATGTGTTCAGAGCCAGTATTGAATATAAATGATTAATAAGAAAGCATCTTTCTTTTGCTATAGTATTCCAATCATTCTCTTCCCCTCTTTATGATTCCTTCCGCCCTCCAACCTTTTCTTTTTAAATCACTGTCTTCTATACCTCTGCTGGTTTAAAACTGTGTAGTCATTAATGTCCTCAGCCTCCCAGACACTAAGACCACTGAGTTGGAGCACTATTCCTTGTTTCATGTGATTCTGGAGATTAAACTGAGGGCTTTGTGTGTACTGGGCAAGCAGTCTACCAAGCAAAATCCTCAGCCTTCTGGTCGTTTTTGTATTTAATATAAAAGATTGTGTGTGTCGTTAATTTTTGCTTATATTTCATGGGGAGATGTGAACAGATCTCTACTACCCCCAGATAGGGCACTGTCAATTGACCAAAGTAATGATTCCACACAAGTCTAGGTTGGTAAGGAGTTGGAGTTGTGTAGGTGATCCAAAAGAGCTACACCACTGCACAGTCCCACCCCATTGTGAATGGAAGCTATTTCATGGAGTTCCACCTTCAGGTAATCATCTACCTCCTATATATTTTAGCAATACCACTTTCCCAAAGATCTCTGAGACAGAAGGAAAAGGTTTGTAAAATCCTAGGTAAGAGTCGGTTGACTCCACCTCTTGTATTAAAGAGTGTTAATAGCACCATTACCATTACCCTAGACTTAACATTGCCATAACTATGGCACTAGTCATCTCTGCATTCTGCTCTCCGATTACTGATCATCATGTCAGCATTTTTCCTGGTCCTCCTTCAGTGTTGGACAGGGTGATATGCTTATGATGCTGTTTTGAGCATTGGGCCCCTTGTCATATTAACAATCACATATTGGCATTTAACTGGTTATGAGTTTTGAGGTAAGTAGTTTTTCTCCATAACCAAAATTGATAGCAGCAGTAATAAGTATGCTTAATAACAAATACTTAGATGGCAGTTACATAGACACATAACGTGTATTAATAGTAGTTGCTTCATACCATAGTCTTTCCCCACTACCAAATATGTTAGTCCCTGTCAAATGGGCCTTAAATCCAGCATTTATTATATATATATATATATATATATATATATATGTGTGTGTGTGTGTGTGTGTGTATATATATATATATACACATACGTATATATGTATATATGTATGTATATATATATATGTAATTTTTTTTTAAAAAATTATAGCCTTTCTGACTAGGGTAAGATTATCTCAATGTAGTTTTAGTTATGAGTTAGAGTTGGGGTCAGGGGTTCAGGATTAAGGTTGCTATGATAAAATACGGCCAATACAACTTATAGAAAAGGTTTATTTGGGTTTACTGTTCCAGATGGATAGTCAATCGTGGCTGGCAGAAGTCAGCAATCTGCAGGCATGGTAGTAGGAACATGAAGTTGAGAGCTCATCTCAACCACAAGCACAAAGGCTCACACTTCTGCCTGTGCATTTCACTTTCATTGTCTCATTTTATTTTTGTTCGTAAAACACTTGCCGAGACAGTGAGGGAGGAAAATATCTGACTTGTGAGTGTGTAACCAGAAGACCAAGTCAGCAGCAGATGGATGCTGGACAAGCACAGTGCCCCAAACCCTTCCTCCTCAGAGACCTCAAAGATCTCAGCCTTGAAGGGGAGAAGAGATGCCAAGTAGGCGAGGCAAGGCAAATGGAATGTTGACTTTGAGAGTAGTAAGCCAAATGAAAGCAGGCACAAGTGGTAGGAAGTGGAGGAGGGAAGATAAGAGCAATTTAGGAACAGGGTCAGGGTCGTGGTGGAGGTGAGCCATGGTTAAAGGGTCAGGGACAGGTTAGAGTTCATCATGACCTGGACCCCAGTCACCCCTGTCAATCAAACAAGGGTCATTTCCCACCATGACCAGGACCTAGTCACAGCTGTCAAATGCACATGACTTCCGGTCCACAGCACTGCTGAGCCTAAACATCTATGAACTCAGAATCCACAGGAACCCCAAAACCACTGCCACAACTTCCTCCTCTGTGGGTGACATCAGGCGACCAGAAGCTGATCCCATGCCAGGCTGAAGTGATCCCGATGCCATGTGTGCTGTGGGAGTTCCTGGGGTGCGTGGTCTTCCCTGCACCGCCGTGCACGTCTGTCCACTGGGACTGAACGCTGGAGATCCGCAGGACGTCCAGAGTGCATCACGCAGAAACTAGGGCAGAGAGGCCGGGCTGTGGGTTCTAGTGACAGTGACGGACCTGTCCACGTCCATTCCGTGTGACCGTCCCGCCACCCACAAAGCCATCCAGACACAGCAGGACAAAGCATCAGGCCGCAGTGCTGAGGGGTGAGGGTCCCAGAGGTCACCGCCACCCATGCCGCTGTTCTGGGTTCTGCCCAACCAGAGCTGCGAGGCAGACTGAGCAAGGAGCGTTTTATCCACTAGGCGAATGCTGTGGTGCGTGTCCACGGATGTGGGCATCCTGCATGTGGACTCATTGTGCTGAGCTTGGAATCGGAACCGCCGGCCCCTGCAGACAGATGATGGAGGGACAAGGCAGGTGATAGTGTGTTATTGTCTGCCACTTGATGACGTCATTACGTCTGTTGGCTTCCTGTCAGATGCGTGACATCACAATGTTATTAGTGCCTGAGAGTAGATGCCGTCATGACCCTGTTCTTTTGCTCAGTGTTGGAGGCGTGATGACATCATGACATGTTTGTAGGTGTGTCTACCATCATCTGCGTCTCTATCCATAATTCCCCTGCTTGGGTCAGAACAGAAGCACAGGTAGCATTTATAATATATAACTTATTTTTTAAGATTTATTAATTTATTATATATAGTGTTCTGCTTGCATGTGTCCCTTCAGGCCAGAAGAGGGCACCAGATCTCATTACAGATGGTTGTGAGCCACCATATGGGTGCTGGGAATTGAACTCAGGACCTCTGGAAGAGCAGCCAGTGTGCTCTTAACCTCTGAGCCATCTCTCCAGCCCAATGTATGATAATTTATTTTAATCTATGACAATGTATGTTAATTTTTTTATAATATGATACTTGACACACAGAACTATCTTTGGGGTCCTCTCTATTTTTAGGAAAACAGGGAGAACCTACTGGGGAAACTGAGGCTCCGGTCTCCTGGGACGTCACATGTAACCCACACCTTTTGAGGGATGGATGATGGACAGGAAGTACTATGTGATGAGCATCCCACTTTCAGGGAAGACTGTGTGAGCACCCTGCTGTCAGTGAGCACCACAGAAGGAGCACCCAGGAGGTTGGTGCTGTTGTACCAGTGTCAAAAGCCCCACTTCCCCACAGCAAGACCACCACAGAGCTGATATCCTATTCAAGCACACAGGGATTTATTAATAACAAAGCAAGCCCGGGCTTAGTCCGTGTCCAACACTCAACACAGCAGGTGCTGGAGGACAGCCCTGAGCACTTACTTCTTGTGATTGGATGAGGGGGCTAGGGGTGAGGTAGTTCTTTGAAGTTACTGGCTGAACTATAAGCATGAGGTTACTAATTGCTAACAGGATGCAGGGTATCTACAGAGACATAATTTTTTTACTCCCTATAGCCTGTTTTTGCTGAACCCAGGACATATAAATTCAGATTTATTGTTCCAGTCTTATTTTCTCATGAGTTCAATCAGGGTTAGGGGTAGGGTCAGCAAATACCTTTGGGGTGAGGGATAGCATCTCTCAAGAGGGCTACTGATTTTTCCCTTTCAACACAAGTCAGTGAGTATGGTAACAAGAATCTTAAATGCTCTTATTAATAAACAACCCAGAGCCAGGTATTGGGGTGAATGCTGAAAGATCAGAGAAACAGAACAAGCCACAGCTTCCTCACCTCACCAACTCCTCAGCCAATCCTGTTTCCATGAATCCTCAGACCAAAAGCCTCTAAATGCTCACCCTGAGGGTCTCAGCTGAACTGCTGCTTAGTTCCTGTCTCCTCACACCTTATACCATTCTCTACCCAGCCATGTCATGTCCTGGGATTAAAGGCCTGTGTGCTTCCAAGCAAAGGCATGAGGTCTCAAGTGCTGGAATTGAAGGTGTGTGCCACCATACCTGATTCTGTTCCCACTGTGGCCTTGAACTCATAGAGATCCGGATGGATCTCTGCCTCTCAGTGATAGGATTAAGGGTGTGTGCCACCTCTGTCTGGCCTCTGTGTCTAAACTAATGACTTGTTCTTTTCTCTGATTTTCAGATAAGTTTATTAGGGTACATAATATATTAGCGTACACAATATATCACCACAGAGCACTCTTTAAGGAGCACTACCACTGAGGGAGCACTGTATGAAAAGCCAGGTCATCATTGGTGCAACAAACAGGGAGCATTGCCTGGCAAGCACCCCTGCAGTCAGTGAGCATCATGTGGGGAGCACAACACTCTCAGTGAGCACTGGGTGAGGACAATGCCTCTTGGCAAGCACTGTGTGGGGAGCATCTAGTTGTCAGTGAGCACTGTGTTGAGAGGGCAGATTCTTAGGGAGCACCACGTGGGGAGCATCCTGCTATCATGGAGCACCTCCTGGGGAGCATCTGGCCCTTGGGAAGCACCACGCTCAAGCGTCTTCCCTTGAGCAGCCACAGAACGGGAAGGCAACACCACCACAGCAGGGCTGCAGCCAGGGCTTCCAGAGTGCATTAAAGGCAGAGAGCTGCTGGGGCACAGAGGTGATGGTGGCTCGATGCTCCCTCACGGCCACTGTCATCTTGCTGAGCACAGCGTCAAACAGCGCCTCATTCTCTGAGTTCAGTGGCCGTGACTCGGCGGGGTCTCGTGAGATGTCAAAGAGCAGTGGCGGATC
Organism: Onychomys torridus; assembly: GCF_903995425.1. Taxonomy (NCBI): domain Eukaryota; kingdom Metazoa; phylum Chordata; class Mammalia; order Rodentia; family Cricetidae; genus Onychomys; species Onychomys torridus. The sequence goes on along the minus strand of NC_050459.1, from coordinate 2,141,631 downwards.
ATGGTGGGTGACATCACCGGAGCACGCACACACGCCACTGCCATGGCAGGCGCCCTCTGGGGAGCCGTTGGGGGTGATGTAATGGGCCTTCCACACCGTGTTGCCTGCACAGGGGAAGAACCATGACAACATGGCCCCATGGACTTCCTTCCATGTTAATCCAAGACCTCATGGAGTGGGACCCCAGGAACATGCCCCACAGTGGGGGAGGGGGCGAGACCAGGTGACCTCATTGTGAGGAGCTGAGCATAACTGCATGAGGGATGCTTGATGGAAAGGGGTCGTGCAAAGGTCACAGGACAGTTATCTCGAGATACTTTCAGAGGCTTCTTCTTCACACACTTCCTCTTCCTCTCCCTCACTTCATCCTGTCCTCTTCATTTCCCCGCCCTCTTCCCCACAATTCAGTTTCCCCATCCCTTCCTCTTCTATTTACCCTCCCTCTTCCTCCCAACTTCCTCTTCTCCTTCCTGTCCTCACTACTTCTGGTACTCCTCCTTCTTCCTCTTCCCCTTCCCCACCTACTTCCCCTTACATTTCCACTTCCTATTCCTCTTCCCATTTCCTTTTCATTCCCCGCTTCCTCTTCTCCTGCTCCCTCTTCTTCTTCCACTTCCCTTCCTCTTTTTACTTCCCCTCTGTTTCCTCATCCCCTCTGCCTCCCACTTCCTCTTCCCATCTCTGTTTTCCTTTTGCTTCTGCCCAACCCTGTACCCACTCACAGTCCCTCTGGTGCCACCGGACACTGTGCAGGAAAACGCCGCAGTAGTGGAACAGGAACTCGTGGTCCGAGCGCTGCATGCGACCCTCCAACAGCGGCATCAGGTTCCGGCCATCAATCACTCTTCATGCAGAGAAACAGAACCGGAAGCACGGGGTGGGGTCGGGGTGGGAAGGGTACATAGGGAGGGAGGCGGAATTTCATTAAAAATCCACCTACAATGTGTCAATCATTCCTAAGGACATGCCCCCAGCCCTGCATATCAGTCATCCCTCAGGCCCCGCCCCCCGCCCCACCCCCTCAGCACCTGTCCTGGGGAAGGATCCCCCCACCCACGTGACTCAGCGTGGGGAGCAGGTCCATGAGGCTGGTGGGCTCCTCGACTACTCGTCCTGCCTCCAGCACCGTGGGCCACCGGAAGATGCCAGGCACACGCACTCCGCCCTCCCAGCCACCGGTGCCACTGCCTCCTGTCATGTGACCATCGCAGAGCAGGGGCAGTGAGAGGGCTGAGCACGGGTGGGCAACTGCAGCCCAGCCCCAGGTCCCAAGGTTCGAATCCTGCACCATGTCCCCCTTTGGGGACTAGTGGGGAACACAGTATAGGTGACTTTTGACTTCCACACAGAGCCTGGGGCGAGAAGCAGTACATGCTGGGAGCCCTCACTCACCCCGGTAGACCCCATTCCAGCCTCCCGCATGAGCATTGCCCTCTTTGGCCTCCAGGCGGCCGCCATTGTCTGAAGTGAAGTAAACCAGGGTCTGATTGGTCAGGCGCTCCCGGTCCAGGGCAGCGAGGACCTTCCCTGGAAGGGGAGGGGGGAGAGTGGGAGGGTGTAGCTGAAAGTTTTTCTGTGTCCTACCTGGCCTGCAGCTGCTCAGACCCAAATCAACACACAGAGGCTTAATATTAATTATGAATTGTATGGCCATTAGCTCAGGCTTTTTATTGACTAGCTCTTACATCTTAAATTAACCCATTTCTATTAATCTATAAATTGCCACACAGCTTGCTTGTCAGCTGGCATGTTGTTCCTTCAGTGCTGGCTTGTGTCTGAGGCTTATATATTTACGAACTGTATGGCCTACTGGCTCAGGCTTCTCACTAGCTAGATCTTACATCTTAACCCATTTCTATGAATCTATACTTTGCCACATGGCTCATACCAGTATCTTTACATCTTGCTTCTCATGGTGGCAGCTGGCAGTTTCTCCTCTGTTCTGCCTTTCTCCTTCCTCCTCTCTAGTTGAGATGTCCCACCTAACCCTATTCTGCCTCACCATTGGCCAAACTCTTTATTTATCAACCAATCAGAGCGACACATATTCACAGCATACAGAATGACATCACCCAGGAGGGGCCAAGGTTGAGCACATGGACAGTGGGCAAGGCTTAAGGTGAGTGCCTAGTGGCAGAGCCAGAGAGAGCATGAGGTCAGTTGTGCGGCCTAAGGTGGGCTTGTAGGGGTGGGGCCTAGGGTGAACATGTCAGGGGCAGGACATATGATAACACCTGATGGGGGGGCTTGCAGGGAGTTTGTGGGTCAGGTGTGGGGGACTCAGATGAGCACATGTGATGAAGGTAGGGCATAGGTGAGCACGTGAGGCAAGAGCCTGGCAGACCTTGTGCATGTAGGTAAGGGGTGGGTCCCACAATGAGAAGGCAGGTGGGAGTGAGGCCTACAATGGTGAGCACCCTCAGTGCCTGCTTGGGGTAAGAGTGCCCTCTGCCAGGTGAGTCCTGGGGTCACATGGGGGATGTCATATGTGATGATTTAACAATAGCATCCTAGGGCTCATATGTTATTTCTGATGATGTTAAATGACAATATGATGCCATCACTCAGATCGCAAGATGCTTCCTTACTAAATCACACATGCCACAATGTCACCCAACGACCATGAAAACATTTGCCTAATTTACTTCCTGTGCTCTTTACATATGCAGTTCCCACACTCAGTCACATGACACTCACCCACCATCCAGTCCAGCTCCTCCACATTGTCCCCATATGCCCCAAACTTGCTGCGACCCATGAAACTCCTGCGTGTAGGCAGGGGTGTGTGCACATGCAGAAAGGACAGGAACAGCAGGAATGGGCCTCTCTTATGCCTGTGGTGGGAATTCAGGGGGATCACATGACCCCTCAGGACATGCCCAGTCAATTACCCCTCAGGACCTGCCCCTAGGCCCCTGCACAGGACATGATATCACCTGTCGATAAAGGCCAGTGCCTCCCTCAGCATCAGCCCAGATGCCCGGGCCTCCTCAGCTGGCTGCTGAATAATGTCATGATCACGCATGATGATGCAGTTCCACCTGCGCATGAAGCCATAGCTGCTGAACCAGGACAGGAAGAAGAGCGCAGCCAGGAAGCTGGAAGCGGCCACAAGTGTCCAGGGGACGGAAAACCAGCCTGCCAGGCGGGGTACCAGTAGCAAGAAGGGGAGTGTGGCCAGCGCTGCTGATGTCACCCACAGTTGGATGCGCAGCCTGCGGTGCACTTCTGGCCAGGAGCTGGCACCGCAGTCCCCCAGCAGCCCTAGCGGCATCCCATAGAAGAAGTTGAAGCCATGGTTGAGCGGGTGTGCACAGTGGTCGCCACGGGATGCACAGCTCATGCCCAGGTGCCACTTCCCTGCATCAGGGATGGGGAGGAGTGAGGTGAGGTCATTGGCACGTGTCATCATGTTAGTGATGTCACGCCCTTGTGTCATCCTAGGCAGGAAACGCCCCCTTTTCACAAGTGTATGATATTCCCAGCCTGCACCATCTTCAATGGAAAACACAGCCTAAGGGCCTTGTGTGAGTGTCCCAATGGGTGAGGGACAGCCAAAGCCTCACCCACTCTGGGCAGCACCTTCCTCCATACCAGACCTCCAGCATGGAACCCATCACTGCAGCTGACTGCACATGTCATATGACCAGCAAACTTCCGATCCTGCCTTAACTTCCCCTCGGTGCTGGGCTGTGACTCCAGGATTGAGCACTAATGAACCTTTCCCTCTAAGAGGAGGCTTCTGTTGGGACATGTGGGTGTTGATAACTAACAGGTGTGAATCACAACAGAACAACTGTGCTGGGGAACCTCCACAGCCAAGTGGAGCTGGTCCACTGGGGAATCACAACAGAACAACTGTGCTGGGGAACCTCCACAGCGGAGCGGAGCTGGTCCACTCCGGGAATCAGAACAACTGTGCTAGGGAACCTCCACAGCCGAGTGGAGCTGGTCCACTGCGGAAGCTTTCCCTGGAGCAGGGCTCCAAGCTGCCACACTTACTGTAACTTGTGTTCCTTGGGTCCCCACTGTCAGAATACTTTTCCATCCCAGCTGCAATGCTTACACCCCGCTCCCTCACCTTTCTCCTTTCTGACCTATGACTTCTCACTCCTCCCCTCTGTGATCCCTGACCCCTCACCTATGACCTCCTTCCCCTCCCCCTCCTCTCTCTGACCCCTGACCCCCCCACACACACTCCTCACCTATGATCCCTGTTCGGTATCCGCGGTGCTGCAGCATCTTGGCGAATGTCGTCTCGTTGCTTGGGAGTCCACCTGACCCGCCCAGCCATATGACATCACGGTACATGTTGTTGGGCGATGCCATGCCTAGGGTAGCGGAGGTCAGGGGGTCATGGGAGCTGCCATCTGAACCCGTCCACCTGACCTCAGCACCCTTGGGATGCTATCATGACATCAGCACCATAGGACAAGATCAGCACTCTCAGGAAGATATCATGATGTCACCACACAGTATAGTATCCTGACTTCAACACCCTTGGGACTCTGTCATGATGTCTGTGCCCCATGGACAATGGACGACATCATGATGTCAGCACCCCAGGATTTCCCACTACAAGGAAGAGTGACATGGAAGTATATGTACATATATGCAAATTTATTTGCATGCCAATTAGCATATACTACTGAGAAATAAGCCAACCAACATTGTCTCTGCTGAGACACACTGTGCATGCTGGGAGGGAGCTGCCAGTGATGATATCTGAGCACTCTGGGTAGTGCATGCTGGGTAGCACGCTGCCCACAGTGACATCAGGGACACTGAGTTCACATAGCAGTGCATGCTGGTTATGGAGTTGCCCGCAATGTCAGCTGATGCATAACACCTACCTGAGCACACGGGGTAGCGCCCGGTGAGGAAGGCTGCACGACTTGGTGTGCACATGGACGCAGCTGCTAGGTGCTGTGTGAGCATCACACCCTCGCTTGCAAGACGGTCAATGTTTGGGGTGCTGCGGGGTCACAGAGAGGTCATGTGGTGGCTTCATGGGTCAACATGTTACTCCCCCCAGTTGTCAATCAAAACTTGACCGCAGTGGGAGATGGGGAGAGGATGGCGTGCCGGTATCACTGCCCACATCAGAGTAGCATGAGCTACTGTGATTTCTGTGGGCAGACTTGGGCTTCTGAAAGATGGCCGCTGTGGGGGTGATGTCACGGGAAGGAAGCTGTCTGAGGGCGTGACTCCTTTTACCTGACAGAAGTGTTTCCATAGCAGCCTAGGTCCCCCACACCGAGGTCGTCTGCCATGAGCAGCACGATGTTGGGGCGGGAGTTCCAGGTCACAAACTCGCCATCTGTGTCCACAAAGGTGAAGCAGACGGACAGCCACAGAGGGAGGGTCCTGGAGAGAGGTGGCCACGTACCCACAGCCCTCCCGTGTCAATCATCCCTCAGACATGCTCACAGCCCTCCCATGTCAATCATCCCTCAGACACGCCCCCCCACAGGAAATGATGTATCTTCTCACCATGCTCCTTGCAGTGGCATCTTCTTCTGTTTGGGGAAGCAAAGCACAAAAATAAATTTTAAAAATGTAATTTTGATCACATGTCACCTGCATGTGACCTGGCCATGTCGTCATGCTGATGTCATTCTGCTAGACGATTAGATCAACTGGGACAACATGGCTGCACGGCGGGCCTTATTTCAACGTCAGGTGGGAAATATTTCTCAGGTTTACAGGAAATGACATGGCTTTCTATTGAGATCACTGAGTGACTAGTCGGAGGCAGGGCCACCTGTAAGGGGCAGAGCCTAGAGGGAGGGAGTTATGTAACTGTGGGCTTTTCCTTCAAAGGGACTCAGGAAGCCGTCTTCTGGTCCAGTGATGTCAGCAGCTCCCATGATGCTCTGCTCTACCCCATGCTCCCATGATGCCCTGCTCCACCCTCTGCTCTCATGATGCCCGGCTCCACCCTCTGCTCCCATGATGCCCTGCTCCACCCCCTGCTCCCATGATGCCCTGCTCCACCCCCTGCTCCCATGATGTCCTGCTGTCTCACAGGCTCCCACGATGCTCTGGGTCACCAACTCAACTTATACCTCCCTCCTTTCAGTAAGCATCATGGGACATTTAGAAAGAAATGGCTCACATTTATAACAAAAAATACAAGTGGATGGGGAGTAAGTAGCACAGGCCAGTCTGTTGCAAGGCATGCTGGGATGGCAGGGAATTATATGGTGGAGAAAAAATGTGCACACATCCCTGATGTCATCCACTCTGACCCCTCCCCCGGACTCCTATGCAGCAGCCCCGATCCCTGACCCCAGGTCATAGATGCTCACTAAAGCATGAGCCTGTGGGGAGATGGGAAGAAGACCCTGTGCACACAGGCAAAGGATATGAGATATCCTGAGCAAAAACCATTATAACCACTGATTCCTTATTAACTCCCAGAATGCCATGCACCTGAAGGCCCAGGTGAGTGCAAGCACCCTCCCTTCAATTCCTGCAGCTCTGATGGAGAGTCTCCATGGCTTCATTACAAACGCTTCCAGGTTTGGGAGAGGCAGAGTCGTGAACAGTAATCATACTTCCGGGGTCTTTGATGTCACGGGGTCACCCTTGGGTGACCCCAATCCCCTAGAACCAGCTATTACATCCTAACTGTGATGTGGGCGGGAACCTGGAGTCGCTCAGGGTCAAGGGTGAAGTTCAAAGGGGACTTGGGCAGTTGTTAAATTTTCTCATCACTGTCTGCACCCTTAATTACTTAGCCAGACAGGCAGGGTCAGACAGGGTATCACAGAAAACAGGGGGTGTGCTGGAATGGCCTGACGTCACAGGACAACCACGTGACCTTCTGTGATTTTTTCCCCCCAAGTCATCATGGGATAATGTACAGACAAACATGTACTTCTGTCAATCAAACGTACGCCATTACCCATCATGACCCAGACTCCTGTCACTGCTGTCAATCAAATGCTCATTTCTCACCGTGTCCCTGACCCCAACAAACACATATCATTTCCTATCATGATCATGATACCCCAATCACAGCCTTCAAACACATATCATTTCCCACCATGACCCGGACCTAGTCTCAGCTGTCAATCAAATACATATTTCCCACCATGACCCAGACCTAGTCACCCCTGTCAATCAAACACATTTCCCACCATGACCCTGACCCAGTCTCAGCTGTCAATCAAACACATACCATTTCCTATTATCAGTACCCCAATCACAGCCTTCAAACACATATCATTTCTCACCATGACCCTGACCCAGTCACCCTTGTCAATCAAACACATATCATTTCCCACCATGACCCTGTCTCAGTCACAGCTGTCAATCAAACACAAGCCATTTCTCATCATGACAGAAAAATGGAGGGACAGACAGTTCCTGTCCCCAAGCAGACAACACTCCAGAAACTCCCTCAACACCTGTCAAGTGCTCCCATCAACCCTGGGGTTCCCCCTGCCAAGGTCAGGGGTCATGAAGAGCAATCGACCCCCACAGTATTGTGATAATAAACTGAATAATCTATCACACTCACCCTGAGCTCCTGCTGAGGCTCCTACATGCGGAGAGTCATTCCTGTCAGGCTGGTACAATGGTCAGGCTTCGTTAGCATATCCTGGTATCCCCGCCTCATTAGCATAATTAAGTATCCCACTGTCCTCATTACCATAATTACATATTAATTAGGGAGTCTGGACTACAACCACCACCACCCCAAATCCGAGCTCTTTATACAGAGTTTGAATGATAACCTGGAAGAAACGAAGCATCGGTCACGAAGAGGTCAAGCAACAGGTCTCACAGGACTTCAGCTGCCCACATTTCAATCACCACCATGGGGAATTTAGGGTGGGAATTAATGAAGAAAAAATGGAGAGGGGCTTGTTTATGATGGGATGTGCCTGTGTATTATGGTATAGACCTGTGTGTTAAGGGAAGGGTCTGTGTATCATGGGCCTGTGTATTACAGGGGGGTAAGGGGGGAACCTGGTGCATGCTGGGAGGGGCAGGTTATTACAGAAGGGACCTGTGTCTTATGGGAGGGGCCTGTGTATTATGGTAGTGGCCTGGAACATGCTGGAAGGGGTCTTTGTATTTTGGGAGGAGCCTGGTGCATGCTGGGAGAGCCTTGGTCATTGCTGGGCACTCTCCACACTGGCCATGCACATTCAGGCTCCTACATTTGCAGCTACTGTCCCAGTGGCAGCAAGCTAGCTTGTACAGATCACTCTAAGGGAGTCAGGTAGTCCCTGCAGCTCCTGCTGGCCTAGCCTCCCCCTGTAGCAATTTCTACAGAAACTTACAGCATCTGACATCGGGGTGGCTGAGGTGGGACGGGAATTCCCCAAATAAAATTAAATCAGATTAAACATGAATCTTGGCTGCCCAGGCCCATGTAGGCTCAAAACTGGTTCCAGCGGGATCCCTGTCGACCCCGCCCAACCAGACAGACCAGTTCCTGCCGGGTGGGGGTTGGGGGACACCGAGGAGACAGTGGCGAGCTAGGTCAGAACCATCTGTAACCGACCAGATCCGATGCTCGGCGGCATTGACAGTGAGTCTGGGCAGGAGCGGGAAGGGCAAGGGGAGGGGGCTGCGCGGGATCCCAGGACAGATCCTTGTCTCCGAGGGGAATCCACGGCCGGAGAATTCGGCGGGAAAAGGAGCGGGGAGCAGCCTAGGGAGGACAGGAGAGGACGCCCACCCTCCCCCACCTGGGGAGAAAACCAAACTCCATCAAAGGCTCCTTTCTGTGCACGTGGGAGGGTCCGTCACCGCGGCTTGGTATAGGTCTGGGAAACCTTGGGTGAAAAAAAGTTGGTTGACAAAACGAAACAAAAGTTATTTTTGCAGAAAAAGAGCTTGGAGGGAGGCAGGAAAGACGAGGAAGAGGTGGGAAAACTAAACTGAATTAAGATGGATGAGAATCAAAAGCTAAATTAAGAAATTAAGTTGAATAAGAAAAATGGAAATGGGATTTAAAATAAAAGAAATCCAAATAGAAATGAAATTTGAAAGCACACTGAGGCGAAAATTAAACTAGGAATAAAATTGAAAATTAGTCGAAATTTAATAAAAGTAAAAATTAAGTTGAATTAAAGTAAAACTATAAAGAAAATTTAAAAATTAAATTTAAAATAAAACAAACAAACACTTGTGCTGCTGTGTGGCGCCTGTCCCACCGTGGCCCATATGAAAAATAAGTAAGTAAATAGACAAAGTGGGAGACTTGTCAAAACCCTCATTTCCTTGAGTTTTTAGCCTATGACAGATATGGAAAGTTTTTTGAAGTTTTAGAACACTGAAGATTTTTAAAATGGTTTTTAAAAGTATTTAATTTATCACGACTCTACCAAGCTCACGTCCCATCCCGCAGGCCCTGGCAGAATCCCAGCCTTGCCCAGGATGGGAAAATCCTCAGGAATCAAAATATTTACACATGGAGTGTTCAGGGGTCGGTAACTAAAAGATGAAATTTATTTTTAAATTCAATTTCAGCCCAAGTTAAACATGGACGCGAGGGTGGGTCTCTCCCCACAAGCACCAGGCCCCTCCATTTCCTGCTTCCTGTGCTACCAGGTCTCCAGCAGTGTCCTCTCCACAAGAGTTTCCTGACCAGCCACACTTGATCCTTTAAGGGCCATGTGGGGGGCGTGGGCAAGTGGGCAGCAGAGAGGTCATTGACAGCCCTGTCAACTGTCCTTAACCACAATTCCCTGGGAAGTGTCTCAGTAAGGGGTTTGGCCTGTAGGTGTGTCCTTTAGGATGATTGACATAAGAGGACTGTAAGTGTCCTAAAGGATGATGATTGGTAGGGGAGGACTATAGGCGTGTCCTGAGGGATGATTGACATGTGAGGACTGTGGGCGTGTCCTAAGGCATGATTGACAAGGGAGAGCTGTGGGCGTGTCCTGAGGTATGATTGACAGAGTGGGGGCATTTCCACTGTGGGCGGCACCATCATCCAGGCAGATGGAGGGGCAGGGACCATGCAGGTGTCCTTTTTGTGACATGCTCACTTGTCACGTGTTTACTTCTCATAGGAATCCTCAGGCCAGAAGCATCATGCCACATCATCCACATTACTGGTAAGAGAATCTCTCAGAAGTCCTTGTTGTGGAAACTTAATTGACAGTTTATAATTATTTGTAAATTAATCCTGTACACACCCGTGGTGGCCGGAAGTCTCCACTGGATCCCTGGACCCATATGTAGCTACCCAGCATGCACTGCAGTGATGACGTCCATGCTCCCTGCCTCAGAGACAGGGACAGAAGAAGCAGGATCGATGGATGACATGTCACATGTGTTTCAGGAATTGCCTTGCTGCCCTACTGGGTGTCTTCCTCAGCCTAGAGCCAGTCACGTGCCTGGACACATCACAGTCTCGACCCAACTTCCTCCTGCTCCTGGCAGATGACCTGGGCATCGGGGATGTTGGCTGCTATGGCAACAGCACCATCAGGTGAGGAAGGAGAGTGTAGCATGAATTCTAATTGGTCTTAATAATTAAAACCTGGAGTCAGATAGGGGTAAGCGCCAAAAGTTCAGAGAGGTAAAAGAGCAGCCAGACACCAGACTTTCCACCTCTGCTGAATCCGCAGACTGGAAGGGGTGAGTCTCTGCCCCGCCTTACCACTTCCTGTCTGTTGTCTGTAAAGACCTCCAGACCTCTACAATTAGCTAATGGCTAGCTCCACCCTCTGATCTTCAGACAAGCTTTATTTGTTAAAGCACAAACAAAATATCACCACAGGGGAAGGCCCTGGGTACCCATAATGCTCCTCTCCAGGAGACCCATAATATATCAGGAACTGCCCTTCCCATGATGCCTAGTGCTGGACACTGTTTCACCCAAGGTGTCAGTTCAGATTTCCCATGATGCCTAGGGCCAGATAGTGAAGTGAGCCTCATCAGGCCAACCTTGCCCAGAGAGGCTGACATTGGGGTCACGTGGGGGTGCCAGTGTCACGAGGGTGTGTTGCCCCCCCCATGCCATTGAAAGACCCCCGGAGAGGTCTCCCCTCAGGAGAGACCCCCGGCTCAAAGGAGCACGCAGCGACCACGGATCAGATGCAACAGCACGAGGTTTATTTAAACACAGGTATCTGGGGCAACCAAGTCTCTCGGAAAACTTGCGCGCCTCTGGGTTGGTAAGATGGGTTTTTATAGCAAGAAGCGCGGGAAAGCATTAGTCAAAGGGTTCTGATTGGATAATTTAAACAAGGCGCGAATGGTTACAAAGCTCTGATTGGACAATTCAAGTGAGGCGCGAATAGTCAAAGGGTTCTAATTGGACAAAGCTCTGTCAAAGTGAGGCGCGAATAGTCAAAGGGTTCTAATTGGACAAAGCTCTGATTGGACAATTCAAAGTGAGGCGCAAATAGTCAAAGGGTTCTAATTGGACAAAGCTCTGTCAAAGTGAGGCGCGAATAGTCAAAGGGTTCTAATTGGACAAAGCTCTGATTGGACAATTCAAAGTGAGGCGCGAATAGTCAAAGGGTTCTAATTGGACAAAGCTCTGTCAAAGTGAGGCGCGAATATATGAGCATAAATCAAATGGGGCGTGAACTCAGGCTCAGGGCGGTTTGTGGGTTTTTCCCTTGGTAACCAGATATGTGTGTTGACTCAACCCCTATCTAGAATTCCAGCTGCTCTGGCCCTCCCACACTGACGCCAGGCAGTCTGCCCCTGACATCCTGCTTATCTATCGGCTATCTGGGCTGCGGTGGGGCCATTCTATTTCCTGGAACTGTCTTTTGTTCCCTTATAAGCCTTGCAAACATAGCATTACTATAGGGGTGCCGGGGGGTCTTTCACCATGAACCCTGCCCCTCCCCACCAGGACCCCGAACATCGACCGACTTGCAGAAGGTGGTGTGAGACTCACACAGCACCTGGCGGCTGAAGCTGTGTGCACGCCCAGTCGGGCAGCCTTCCTCACCGGGAGGTACCCCATCCGCACAGGTAGGTAGGCCCACATGCCCCTGAGATCACTTCCCCACCGCTGGTGAAGTCACTTCCTCCGCTCAGTCCCACCTGTAAGTCCCCCACAATGGCCCACTGAGCAATGATTCCATGGACGACTGATGATGTCACTTCTTCCACTAGAACTCAATGATGACACAACTTCCTCCAGATAGGCATGTTCTTTCCACTAGGCTCCATTCCTAAGTCCCTCCCACTGACCTATGACTCCAGCCATGGATAATCCTACTGCTGATGTCACTTCCTTCTACTGGCCCCACTGCTGATGTCACTTCCTCTCATTAAGCCCCATTCCTACGTCCCTCCCACCGACCTATGATTCCATCCATGTATGACCCCACTGCTGACATCACTCCCTCCCACTATATACCACTGATGATGTAACTTCCTCTCTCTATTCTGGGAGCTGTGGGAAGCAGGACCTAATTCTACTGTGTGCTCCACGTCCTACTGTGTATCTGCATCTTCCATGTGCCCACCTCCTACCGTGTGTACACTCTCCAGATTCATCTTCCTTCCGCTGCAGGCATGACTTCCGGTAATGGCCACCGTGTCCTCCAGTGGGCCGCAGGCGCCGGTGGCCTTCCTGCAGAGGAGATCACGTTCGCAAAAATCTTGAAGGAGCAAGGCTACGCCACAGGCCTCATTGGTGAGTTCTCTGATGTCCTTGGGATGTAGGGGTGGTGACATCACCTGACCTGGATGGGTAGTGATGTCACCAGCCTTGGAGCTGGCTGTGTCCTCATCACACATGGATCTGGTGGTGATGTCACTGGGCCACCAGCGTGCACCCGCCCACGAGGTTTCTCCCCCCTCCAGGAAAGTGGCACCTGGGTCTGAACTGTCACTCCTCCTCCGACCACTGCCACCACCCACTGAGTCACGGGTTCCAGCACTTCCTGGGGATGCCGCTGGGCATGATGGGGGACTGCACAGGGGCAGAGCCTTCGGAGAAGCGCGTGACTCTACAGCACCGCCTGCACCTTTGCTGCCAAGTATTCGTCCTGGCTGCGCTCACCCTGGCTGCTGGGAGACTCACCGGGCTCCTCCGGACACGGTGGTGGATGCTGGTCCTCGGCCTGGCCGCTGTGGCCACCATGTTCTTTGCTGCATCGCGTCACATAGGTGACCTCATCATCTACGCAGATTGCTTCCTCATGAGGAACCACAGTGTGACCCAGCAGCCTTTGCGCCTCGAGCGGGTTACAGGCCTCATGCTCCGGGAGGCAGAGACCTTCCTGCACAGGTGAGTAGCGCAGGACATGTTGGGAAATCCCTGACCACCCCCATCCCCTTCCCTCCCTCCCTTGGTGCCCTGCGAGGTGTCTGTCAAAACGCAGTGCATGGTAGGAAATTCCTGACCATCTCCCCACCCCCTCCCATGGTGCCCTGTGGGGAGTTGGCTGTCAGTCGACATCTGGTGGCAGGACAGGAGTCATTCACATGGCATGGGCCCAGTTGCCCTGTACACGCGAGTCTGAAATAGACTTATGGGAACAGGGTGAGGAAAAAAAAATCACTAACCCCTTTGGTGAGGTGTCTCCAACCCTCAACTGCCAGAAAATAAGTGGAGGCAGAGGGGTGGCGGGATTGACGACAACTTGGACATAGAACAACGTCTATGTGATCAGTAAATGAGGAGGTGGGTGATGGGTACTGAGTGGTTGGTTGATTGACTGATGGATGGAGACTAGGAGCAGAGATAGGTAAGTGGATGAGTGACAGATAAGTCATTGATGGGTAACAGATAATGGACGTTGAGGGATTGATTGACAGCTGATAGGTAGCTGCAGGCCTGATCAGAGAGTGACTAATAGATGATAGATCAATACACACACAAGACAGAAATTCGTAATTGACAGGTCTGTAAAGGATGGTTGATAGATGACAGATACAGATTGATTTTGTTTTACAGGTATATGATTGATTGACAAATATAGATACAGATTGATAGATATAAGTATAGAATGATTGACAGAAACATGATTAACAGTTATAGGTACAGACTGATGGACACACATATAGGTAAAGATTGATTGACAGATGATAGGTACAGATTGAAAGAAACATAATTAACAGAAGTATAGATTGATTGACAGATACATGGTTGACAGATATTGGCACAGACTGATTGACAGATGATTGGTAGATGATAGACAGTTGATAGAAAGATGGGATGGAAACACCAGTACAAATGTCGTCAGGCTCCAGGCGGAAATGACTGAGGCCAGGAGGCAGGACTACAGGAAATCAGGGAGGAAGTTGGTCAGAGGCAATGATAGCACTGAAAATAGGAGGGACTGGCAGGGAGTTTCTGTTTTACCATGTACTCCTCTCTTCGGCCGCTGACGTCACACCCCCAGCCACAAGCACCACCCCTTCCTGCTGTTCATGTCTTTTCTGCACGTGCATGTACCCCTCGTGACCACTGCGGACTTCCAGGGGCGAAGCAAGCACGGCCCATATGGGGACAATGTGGAGGAGCTGGACTGGATGGTGGGTGAGTGACGGGCGATGGGAGGCGTGGGTGGCAGTGCCTGGTTCGAGCCCTCCTAGGGTCCCTCGTGGCCCCGACACACATACCAGACCTCACAGGGCGGGTCCTGGACATGCTGGACCAGGAAGGACTGACGGACAACACGCTTGTGTACTTTGCGTCTGACCATGGCGGCTCCCTCGAGTCTCGTGTGGGTCACGTGCAGCTTGGAGGCTGGAATGGGGTGTACAGAGGTGAGCTCGGTACTCCGCCCAGGTACTTAACAGGAGCACTCTCTACGGCCTCTTTCGGCCATGCATTCCTTGGCTGGTGGCCCCGTCTCTCCCTCCCATGATTCTTCACTTCCCTACTTCTGGTTCCCAGGGTGACAAGTGTGCTGGGCTGGTGGCCCGGCCCATCTGCCCATGATCCTTCACTCTCATCACTTCCAGTTCCCTGAGTGACAGGTGCCCTTGTATGTTGTCCCTGTCACCCCTCCCCTTCACTCTCCTCTACTCCAAGTACCCCAGGGTGACAGGTTTATTGGCTGGTGGTCCTGTCCCTCCATCCCATGATCCTTCATTCTCTTCCCTCCACTTCCTGTTCCTGGAGTGACGGCTGTCCTGGGCTGGTGGCTCCGTACCTCCTTCCCTCTGATCTCCCTTCACTTTCTCCCCACACTTTCAGTTCCTGGGGTGACCAGTGTCCTTGGCTGCTGGCCCCACTCCTGCTTCCCATGATCCTTCTGAGTTCCTGGGGTGACAGGTATTCTGAGGTTGTGCCCTTGTCTCTCCCATGATTCCTCCCTGTGCCCTGCCCCTCCTCCATTCATTGCTACTTCCGGTTCCCACCAACGTCCAGCACCGGCCTGACTTTCCGTTCCCAGCCTGAATTCTGGTCCCTCCTCGCAGGTGGCAAAGGCATGGGCGGCTGGGAGGGCGGCATCCGCGTTCCCGGCATCTTCCGCTGGCCCGGTGTGCTGCCTGCAGGGCGGGTTGTGGATGAGCCCACGAGCATGATGGATGTGTTCCCCACCGTGGTCCTCCTGGGGGGCGGGGCGGAGCCAAAGGACAGGTGAGCAATGATGTCACACTGGAAGTTAACCTGAGTGACAGCTGCTGTTACATGGGCTGTGGGAGAAGGAAACCATGGAACCAGTGAGCAATGACATCACACCAGATGTCAGTGACTGCTGCTGTTATGTGGGTACATGGTGGGTGTGGAGCAGAAGGGTGGATGAGCAATGACGTCACACCGGAAATATGCTTGAATGTCAGGTGGGGCTGTCACATAGTACAATGGGAGCGGCAGGGCTGCAGAGGACTTGAGTGACAGGTGTAATGTCACGTGGTACAATAAGGGTTACAGGGGAGGGGAATAGCAAAGGACTTGAATGATAGGTGGTACTAAGGGCCTCCATCCTAGCATTGTGGAGCACCTGTTTGATTGACAGCCAATATGTCACCAACCCCCCCCCAGGGTGATTGATGGGAAGAATCTGATGCCCCTACTGCAAGGGGAGACCCCACACTCAGACCATGAGTTCCTGCTGCACTACTGTGAGGTGTTCCTGCATGCCGCGCGCTGGGTGCAGCGTGACCGTGAGTACACACATAGACCCTCCCCATAGGAAGGGAGTACTTCTGGTTATGAATAGCCATGGGTTAGGCTCCTCCCCTTTTGGCATCCATCAGTCAATGAAGTCACTCATCGGGGCTGTGTACTATTTCCCTCCCCCTGAGTAGACATACTGCCATTCATCCCTGTGATTGGCAGCTGTCAATCATCCATTTAACCGACAGGAGGAAGAGTCTGGAAGGTTCACTTCATGACCCCGAACTTCCACCCAGAAGGGGCAGGTGCCTGCTACGGCAGCAAGGTGTGCCCGTGCATCGGGGACGTGACGGAGCACGACCCGCCTCTGCTCTTCGACCTCTCTACAGACCCCGGAGAGACCCACCCGATGTCGCCCGACTCGGAGCCCGAGTTCCAGGAAGTGGTGGGGAGACTGCAGCAGGAGGCAGCAAGGCACTCACTGAGCCAGGTCTACCAGCAGCTGGGCTCCATCTACAACATCTGGCGCCCATGGCTGCAGCCGTGTTGCGGGGAGTTCCCACACTGCGGGTGTGACCTTGAGGACTGACACCCATGTGACACCCACGTGAAGCCAAGGGGCGGGGCTTCGCACTTCCAGCAACCTCAGAATTGGAAGTTGTAGCCATTGCAATGCATTGTAGGTCCGGGTTTGGGGAGTTCCTGTGGTGAGGTGCATTGTGGGTGCTAATGCAGGGTGTGTTCCACTGGTGCAGGTGTGACCTTGAGGAGTGACCCATGTGACACCCTCACAAGGCTCCACCCTCATGTCCATTACCTTCAGAATTGGATATTAAGGCCATCACAATGCATTGTGGGTGCTGTTGCAGGATGTTCCACTTGTGGGTGCGACCTTGAAGAGTGATACCCACATGACACCCACTGGGTCCCCAGGGTCAGGGGTGGGGTGTGACTGATAGGAATGATGCTCATGTGACACCAGGCAGGGCTGAGGTGTGGGGCTTTGCCTGTCCATCACTGTCAGAATTATGTCCATAGCAACAACGCATTGCTGTTGGGCTTCCTCCAGGTTTGAGTGTTAACAGCCAGCTTTGATCTGCCTTTGCGATTGCTCCCTGTCTCCCATGCCTTCTGTTTGAAGTCTTATCTCACAGGTTACTAGGAATGCAAAGCCTGTGCAAGACTTGGTGGGAAAACCTGGCAAACTGGGGCATTCCTTGATGGAGAATTTGAGACACTTAGATAAGATATTTTGGGATGTGCAAATCAACTTGCTAAAGGTGTAAATTGGATAACAATAAAAAAGCCCCTGACTAAGGGAAAGGTCTCAGTCTGTGAGAGGCTAAGCCCCTCTGCAGCTGGGAAGGTTAAAATCATCTTTAAGGTGCCTCTGGGTCTTCCTTCCAAGGACCCACATGAGCCCACATCAGATCTACAACACATTGTAGATTGGGGTGCTCGTGCAGGGCAGTCCCAGGGTGCAGGTGTGACTGTGAGTGACATTCATGCCTGACTTCCCTCATGGGACACAAACACTGGGGGTGAGGTGGGTTGGAAAACTGGAATTTTCACCCCAAAATATAAATCCAAGTTTCCCCAAAAAATACAGAAATAAAATTAAAAATTCCCAGACAGATTCCAAGTCCAAAGAGAGTTGGAATGTTTTGGATCAAGACCAAACATGCTGAACTATATTTGGAACTTGTGTGTGATGTCATACCCACTTGACCTTCATTGAAACCACTTGACTCCACCTCAGGTGAAGTGCTTGAGGTGACCATAAGAGGGAGTCTTTTATTTTGGTGTTGGTGGTGGGACTTAGCTCTACGTACCAAACCCGAAATTTAGCAGTGCAGGGACTAAGCTCCGGCCCACAATGTATTGCATATGGGCCAACTGTTACTAAATTGACCAATAGAATAACAAAAAGAACTATTGGAGAACCTGATGTCCATTATCCCCCCCGCCCTTCTTTCTCCCCTCTCTTCCTCTCTCTCGTTATCATGCCCCTGCCTTAGACAGGATCCAAGCCTGGGTGCCATGGATCTATGTCTGTTAATATTCTAATCTCGATCCTTCTCTCTCTTCTGCTTTCTCTCTCCCTCTTTCTCTCCCCCAATCCCCAACAGATAAAACTTCACTGAGCTCTGTCTGCATGGCATCTCTGTCTCTCACCCGCCACAGGACACCTTGGCTCTACCCTCCAGGACCTGACGCATACACCATCATAACACTGTCCACCCCCACAGTCCATTACAGGAGCAGATATTGGGGTTCTCCTGGCGGGGCTTAATCCGGATTCTCACAGATTTTTCTGCCAACCAAGTCGAACCAGTTTGCGACTGAGTAGACCCTAGAGGTGAGGCTGTGGGGGTGGCAGATTAACCGGAATAAACCGTATTAAACCAGATAACTTCCCACGGGGTCGCAGTGAGGAGGTGGGTCCCGGGTGGGGGAGAAGAGGGGAGGCAGGGGGGGGGCGGGGGGAATAGGCATCCGCACACTCCGCCAAACCTGTAGCTAAAAAGTGTCTGGGGCCACTGCAACCCCACCAGGTCACCCCTTAACCTCCACTTGGCCCGTGACCCTGTCATTAATGGTTTGACCGCATCCCATAATATGCTCCCGGGTTCCGCTGGAACTCTGGGACTCCTTCAATCACGTCTCCAGGTCCAGCCCCTCCATGTCCGGTCGCCTTCGGTCTCCCCGCGCCCAGTCCTGTCAATTAGGTCTCCCGTTCCCGCCCCTCCCTTACTCCTTTTCCGTTCCCCTCCTCGTCCTGTCAATTATGTCTCCCGTTCCCGCCCCTCCCTTACTCCTTTTCCTTTCCCCTCCTTGTCCTGTCGATCACGTCTCCCGGTCCCGCCCCTCCCCTGTCTTGGAGCTTTCCGTTTTCCTCCAGGCCCCGTCAATCGCGCCTCCCTATCCCGCCCCTCCTCTTCCCTTCCGATCCACCCCCTCCCGGTCCCGTCAATCATGTCTCCGAGTCCCGCCCCTTCCTTACTCCGTCTAAATTTCCCTCTTAGTCCTGTCAATCACGCCTGCCGGTCCTGCCCATCGCCCTGCAGACCTTGCCCCCTGCTCCCGGCGACCTCCGCGGTCGCTATCTTCCCCTGCGCCAGGGCCACTATGATCGGATTCTGTTCCCACCCAAATCAACTCCGACTGGCCATTTCCGGTTTGTTCCGGTTCCTGAAGCCGCTCATAGGAAGTGTATAATTCGCCTGGGCAGCCCGTGACGCCACGCCCTCTGTCGGCCGCCGTGGGTACTAACAGCCCCGCTAATAAAAAAATACAAATACATTAAAATAAATTAATTAGAATTTAAATAAACTCGTTTAAATTAAATTTCATAACAGCCAGGACTACACACAGAAAATCTGTCTCTAAAAGCCAAAATGAGCAAATAAAAATAAAAGACTGGTAAACAAGTTGATATAAAATGAACGAGTTTTTTTTAAGTTCACTTTAAAGAAATAAATTTGAAATGAATTAGCTGAAAGTCAAAAATTAATTTAAAATAAATGTATTTAATGTAAACTAGTTTACAAAATATTAATTAGAAATCAAATATATTTACAATAAATTAATGACACTAATTTGCAGTAAATTAATTAGAGATAAATTATTTTATAATAAATTAATTCGAGAAAGATTAATTTACTGTAAATTTCTTGGAAGGAGGGTACTAATTGGAAGTAAATCAATTTAAAAGAAACCAATTTGAAATAAGTTAATTTGAAATACATCAATTGTAAATAAATTAATTGAATTAAAATTATTTAAAATTAAGGAATTTGACATAAATCAGTGCCAGGTGACCTGGTGATCTCTCCCATCTGCACAGGCTCCATGTTGGCTCCAGTCCTGATGCTGCCTCTTGAAGCTTCTAGGTCTACCTTGGTGATCCCCAGGCATCCAAGCATTCTCCTCATCATAGTAGGCTTAGGAAACCTCGGTTGCTTTGGCAACATAGACTGAGTGAGGTATGGTTGTCCCTATGATGATCCCTCACTCTCCTCCCACCACTTCAGGTTCCAGTTCCAGGGTGACAGGTATTCTTGGCATGTTCCCCGCTCCATTTGCATTCTTAGACTGAGGATCACTGGGATGAGGTCACCAGTTAACTCCCATGATTCCCCGAGGGCTGGAGCCTTTTTCCTCCAGTCCCGTGGGTGACTGGTCCAAGGATCCCGAACGTGGATTGTCTGGCTGCGGAGGGTGTCGGGTCACCAAGCAAATCGCTGTGGCCCCACTGTGCACCCTGAGCCCTGCTGCCCTCATCACCAGCCTCCACGCCTTCTGGTCTGGTCGGTTGGTTGGGAGGGAGCGTGACCCGTGACGTCATCACAGTGGATAGTAGCTTTAGGATCACCAAAGACCTGCGGAACCTTCATCAATCCACCCACCTGCCAATCAACCTGCAATCCTGTCAATCACCCAAGCACATGTCAGTCATCTACCTGACAACCAACCTGTCCACCAGTCAATCAACTCACATAAACATCAATTATCCCTCAGGACACATCTACATACCCTCCCTGGTCAAACATTCCTCACTCAGGACATGCCCATAGCCTTCCTGTGTCAATCACCCCATAGACAGGGCCACAACCCTCCTGTGTCAGTCATCCCTCAGGAAACACCCACAGCCCTTTCGGGTCAGTCATACATCTGATCCAGCCCACCCATGAGTGACAGGTCAGACACCCCCTGTGTCATGAATCAATTTTGTTTAACTTCCTGTTTTGTTTATGATACAAGACATTGGCCCCTCCCCTCCCCCACTCTGGGGGGCGAGTCCATTGGCAGCCCAGAATACACTGCACTCTGGTGCTCCCCTCAACAAAACTTTAGAATAAATACTTCAGTGCAGATGCAGGGAGTGGTAAACAGGCCAGGAGAGGTTACAAGGCCACGTGGGGTCATGCTGGGGTCACAGGGGGTCAGGGGTGGGGCCTCAGCAGCTGAGACCTCAGGCACTTGGCACATTTCAACTTAATCCTCACACCCTAGTTTAAACTAGCAAGTTTGCTCCTCCCTGCACTGACCCGCCATCAAACTGCAGATTACCTGGAGAGACACCCCCCTTCTCTAAAAATAGCAAAAAGTTTGAAATAAAAAAATTCAGTTTAGTGGCAAATCAACGTTTAAAGGTTTTTGGATTTTTGACGACTATGATGATTGACAGTTGTGGAGACTGACATCTGACAATGATTGACACCTACATATGATTGACACCCAGAGGCAGAGGAAATGGGGAGTGGAAAGGTATAAGGTAATTGGACACAAAATGTCATTGTGATGTCTGACATCCCAGCATGGATGAGGAGAGCTGTGGCAGGGAAGGGGGATTGCAGTGTGAGGCTAGTGGGATGTGAGGCAGGGGATTGCTTTTAGTGTGACGCTATTCTGAGCTGAGGCAGGGAGATTGCTGTAACGACTAGGGTAGCCCAAACTAGCATAGAGAGATTGGTGTATGAGGCTAGCCTGAGCTGCTGCGGGGCATTGCGGCAAGTTTGAGGCTAGTCTGGGCTAAGTTAGTCTGGTTACTAGACAAAAACGTAATAGAAAAGGGTTCTGCTGACTGAATAGGAGTTCAGGGCAGTGAGAACTGAGGCTGGCACATGGGGATCTCTGAACATGATGGGATCAGCCCCAGGACATCACAGTGCCAGAGTCCCTACACTGTGGCAAGACCTAGAAGAGGAGAGAGGGAAGCCCGGACGTGACATCAGCAAAAGTCAGGGGCAGGGCCAGAGGAAATGGACAGGAGAAAGACAGGAAATGCGAGAGAGAAGAAGTCCGGCCCTCCACAATGGCATGATTGACAGCCCCTCCTGCTGGGAACTGAAATGTCCCACCCATTGTGGCTCCATCCCATAATTCCATTGTCAGTGATGTTTCCAAAGTGACATCTCCAAAGCTCCTCCCCCTCCAAGGAATGGTGTCATGGGGCTGGGGTCAGGAGTCCTTAAGTTACCACTTTATGGTCATCGTCGTCATCCCCCTGCCTTACACCCAGTCATCCCCATCATCCCCTTGCCTCACATCCTGTCATCCCTGCCATCACTATCATCCCCCTGCCTCACACACCCCGCCATCCCTGTCATTACTCTGCTCCTTGAAGCACAGCTTCTTCTGATAGGTGGCTAGGCATGGCCCCTGTGAGCCACAGCCACCAAGGCATCAATGATGCTGGAGATCATGCTCTGTGGGGATGAAAGGACCAAGCAGATGCCATAACAGGCTGCTCAGTCTTCTCTCAGAGATCAGGCCTCAATTTCAGCTTCCTGAGACTTGAGCAGGCAGTCTCTGGGAGGGCCGTGAACAAAAGACATAGTCCCTGCAGTAGCTCCCTTTCTGCACGTACTCTGACTGCTCAAAGTTCAGCCAGGTGTTTACTGTCTGGGACCCCTCACTATGTAAATGGCAGCTCAAGGACAGAGCCTGGACCACTGAGCCAGCCCTGACAGTCAGTACATGCTAGGCCAGCCAGCACCCATGGCATCTCAAGGACAAAGCCTAGGACTTGTCCTGGACTGCCCCCAAAATGATAATTGTAACTCCCAACTAGTAAATTCAAAGGTTACATACCTTCACCCAATTAAAAGAGAACAGAGACCTTAAAAAAATAAAAATAAACCAATCCCAGTAGCACCCAAGCCAACCCCCCCAACCACCCTGAAGGGCTTGCGGTTTTTTGCCTTTAAATAGCTAGCCTCACAAAGAAAGAGGAACTCTTCCCTGCCTCATTGTATTGGGCAGAAAATGGGGCATGATGAGTACCTATTTTTCAAATCATTGTTGGTATAACTGGCCAGGATTACACACAGTTCATCCCTCTCATATATCATCATCTTTAGCTGAAGGATCAGTTTTTCCACCTTGTTCAGCTGCTGCTTCCTGCTCAGTGAGGAAGAAGGGTGTGGATGAAGCCTTCCCAGTAGTCCCTATAGGTAGACAAACACAAGTGCATTTGTACAGCCGAATGGTATTGGTGAAATTATTAAGGCCACTCCACGTAGTTAAAAGGGAGGTTTATTTTGTAGGGTACTTACAAATGAAGGGGTAGGTTGCAGGGTCTGGCAAAGGTATAGCACAGTCCGGCGGTGTTCTCTGGAGAACTCTGCTCGATCTACCTCCAGTGTCCAGCGTCCCCGAACCAAGAGAGCGACCTCCTCCTGATCCTCAGTCTTTGGCTCCCTCCTCTGCCCCGCCTTGAGGGCGAGATCATTACTGAAGCCTCAATGGGGGTTGGAACTTCCAGGCCAATGCTGGGTTGGCTATCCACTACAGAATGGTATAGGGCCAAGAGAGATTATGTGGAATCCCAAGAAGAGGCACAAGGAAGAGGAAATGCATGAAACCCAGTGAAGCCCCCAATGGTCAGAGCAGCTATCTTTATATTGGGGCCCATAAGCCAGATCTTTGTCTCCAATCACTGTGGCTAGATGTATGGCTCAGCCCCTACTGCAGTCCCACTGGCCCTGGGAGGCATAAACTATCCAGCTGTAACATGAATTGCTAAATGGTCTTATTAATAAAACAACTATAGTGATATTTTATTTGTATTGAAATGTGATTTTATTTGTATGTCAATAAAGTTGCCTTGGGGGTCAGAGCAATAGCTGAGAACTGAAAACCTTACCCTTCACTGCTGCTGTCTTTCCTCTCCACCCGAGCGCTACTTCTGTGTGTTTTTTCTTTTTTATAGACTTTCTGTTCTGCCTTCTCATTGGTTGTAAACCAGCCACATGACCTCTTTGTCACTGCCTGTCTGTACAGACCTCCAGATCTTCTATGGTTGGTATTGAGATTAAAGGCATGTGTCGCCATGCTGGCTGTATCCTTGAACACACAGAGATCCACCTAGCTCTGCCTCCCAAGTGCTGGGATTAAAGGCAGGCACCGCCACTACTGGTCTGTCAGGCCCTCTAGCACAAGGTAATGATGAGATTGATAAATTATTGATAGGAAATGTGCTGGAGGCCTCAGAATTTCATTAAAAAAAAAAAAACACCATGTCAAATAGTAAAGGTTTAAAAAAGGATTTTTCCATAACCTGGCAAAAAGCCAAGGAAATTGTAAAGAAATGTTCCTTCTACAATCAGACGCCATTACCAGAAGGATGTAACCCAAAGGGTACTCAGAGGAATGAAATCTGGCAGATGGATGTGTTTCACTTTGCAGAATTTGGAAAAATTGAAATATGTACACCATACCATTGATACTTATTCAGGATTTCAATGGGAGACTGCTTTGAGTTCTGAAAAAGCTAATTCTGTAATCCCCTCATTTGCTAGAAGTTATGGCCATCATGGGTATACCTGCACAAATTAAAACAGACAATGCTCCAGCATATATCTCTATTAAAATGAAACAGTTTTTTGCTTATTATAATATAAAACATATTACAGGTATACCACATAATCCTAAAGGCCAAGCAGTTATAGAAAGATCCAACAGAACTCTAAAGGACATGATAAATAAACAGACAGGGGTAACAAAAAAACCCAGAAATAGACTGCACAATGCTCTATTAACTTTGAATTTTCTCATTGCTAACGAAAAAGGACCAACAGCTGCAGAAAGACATTGGATAATAGAAAAAAACTACAGAATTAAATCAGCCTATATACTTCAAGGATGTGCTGACCTCAGAATGGAAACCAGGGTATGTGTTAGGTTGGGGACAAGGTTTTGATTTTGTTTCTGCAGGAGAAGATAAGCTGTGGGTACTATCAAAATTGATAAAGGTTCGATTCGAACAAGAGAGACCTCTTAATTAGAGGAGGTGATAGTTCATTAACCAACATGACCATCCAGTTTAAACTCACTTGTACCATTAATACATGCCTTTTCATTTAATCAGATATAATTTGCCAAAAGGGAACTCCCCAAAATTAGTCTTGGGGAAGAGTTTTGTTTTTGTCTTTTAGGAGAATGAAGGCTAAGGAATCTGAAGAACACTGGAACAAATGAGACAAGTGAAGAAAAAGGACAAATCATCTGTCCCAGGAAAAAGAGTAAAATGGCCTATTGGTATATCATCTACAAAATTTCATAAATCTTTCTAAATGTTTGTTTCTGCTCTTCTCTAAAAAATTAATACGCTTAGTCTTCTTGTAGTTAAAGCTTCAAGCTGATTTTGGAGTTGGAGAATGGCTCTCTCCTCCTTTAAACTCAAGCATGTTGTTAAAAGGAAAATGAAAACTCCTTGTATCATACCAGAAGAAAGAGCCATCTTCTGACATGGGACAGGAGAAAAACCAAATTAATGGAGGGACTATTCTATTACTAATCTCAATTCTTTGATTCTATTCTGATTCTTTAAACTTTTCTTAAAGTATGAATTTTATATCAAAATTTACTATATATATATAATTTTAAACTTTGTTAAGATAATAATGGTCATATAGAGTACTAATTAATTCTAGAGAAAAGGCTTCGATTAGCTGCCTATACACGTCTTTGTGTTCGAGTCTCTTTTCAGTTTTCTGCAGGAAATCACGGCCAGGTCTAACATCAACTGAAATCTCCAGGAAGATGATGGGGCCCCACAACGACAATTCCACGTGGAAAATAATATCACTAAGCTGACAAACATCATTTACAGATCAGCTTTGGACTACAAAGTGCTTAGAGCAATTCTGAGATGGCTAGCTGACATGATTCAGTTTCAAAGACAACTTGAGATAAACCCTGAACTTTGGCATTATGGAAAACAAGCAATATAGTTACCTTTCCTCTATTTCTCAATTAACCCAAAATTTTTCTTTTCAGAATAAAGACAACTTTGCCCATACCCAGCAGGAAGCAATTTTAAGAATACGACGCCCACATTCCCAAAGGGGTGGTGTGGTGTGGGTGGTTTTTTGGTCTTTTTATGGGTATTGGGTCTGGGATAGTTCTCATTGTTGATGAGGATTGGTTACAAGTTGTTGTTAAGGGTTAGGAAAAGGGATAGGCAAAAGGTGCTTACTTAAAAAAAAAAAGAAAAGAAAAAAGAAAACGACAATTACTAGTTTTAAATACTTTACATTGGATAGGATTGTTTAATAATGTATACAAATTATTATTACTATTGAGACTGAGATTGTAATGATATGCCATATACATATTTCTAATCTTGCTCCAGATATTGTATTTATAGCATTCATTTAACAATGTAATGCAATTTGCTAATCCTTGAATGTAAGTATTACCAATATTAGGATATATAGAAATGAAAGTTAGTGGTTAGACATTACAATTGAACTAGTAGTCATATTAGGTGTGTTTTCAAGATCAAACAGATATATTTTAGATAGACAGGTCATCTTCAAATCCTTCAGAGATCTATAGAATATGGCATTTAAAATGTTTTAATAACTTAGGAATTTTTCTTTTTTGCTATGACTAGGAGACATGACGGCTCCTGGCAGTACCAATCTTCTTCAGAGAAAATATGGGCATTGAAGAAACTGCATGTGGAGTTAACTTTCATTGTGGCAAAAGTTAGCCACTGGACAACAAAGTATCCTCAAATCAACTGCTGACAAACAGGACAGACAGGACATGAAACCAAGGACTACCGATTCTTGCCCAAACAAGTGTGTTTCTGGCTTTAACAAAAGGCATCTTCTGAAGCCAGGACAATAAGGCACCATCCCTGAAGTGAGTGGCCTTTGCAATCTGTAAAAGGTACCGTGCCATTTTCTTCAAAGGCAGCTGAACAGGGAGTGGGCCAATGGCTTCTGATATGCAATGGAACAGCAGGTGAAACAGTTATTCTTGAAGAATAACTAAGCTCACCCCTCTCAATAGTAGACTGGCATTTAATAGAGGGATGTGGAGAAGAACGGGATGCTGAGATGAAGCCACATATACACAGCCAAGAAAAATGGACAGCTGAATTAAAAAAAAAATCAATAATTTCCAGAATTTAAAATCCTGAATCATGACATGACACTAGTGGAATTCAGGTGTTACTGGTACATGGACTGCTCTCACCAAATGTGAGGTCAAACTGTTGACCTTGTATACATCCTAGTTCATGAATGAGTCTGTCAGATACGCTAAGCCTATAGGCTGAAGATGATGCTCCAACACTGCGGAGAAACCTCGGGTGACTGTCTAGGCAGCTGGTTGTTTCTGTCAACTCACATTTTCTTTTTAGAAGCTGCTTCCATGCGCACTTCCTGTTTTTATTTTTTATTGGGTAGTATTATTTCCTTCTTGGGTCTCTGAGGGAGTTGAAGATCAGTTAGTTATAGTTATAATTATCTTTGTTAAGGATTTCAGAAAAACTCACTAAGAGCTGTAAGTGTATAAATTTGAAAGACGTTATAAGACAGTTCCGTTAGCAAAATAAGTTAGGATAGAAAGTGAGTCAGGTACATTTTGGACTTACCAAAATAGGATAGATAATGGAATTATTTTCTCTGAATTTATCAAATGCAAATGGATTGATTAGATGTTGCTTAGGTATTTATTGTTTGTATATATGGTACATATAGTTATTCTACTTTTATATATAGTTTTTCTGATATTAGTTAGAACTTTTTCCTTTTTTTTCTTTTTATTAAAATAGAAAAGGGGAAATATAGTGATGTTTTATTTGTATTGAAATGTGATTTTATTTGTATGTTAATAAAGTTGCCTTGAGGTCAGAGCAAGCCAGAGCAGAAGCTGGGTGGTAGTGGTGCATGCCTTTAATCCCAGCACTTGGGAGGCAGAGCTAGGCAGATCTCTGTGTGTTCAAGGACACAGCCAGCATGGCAGACACACACCTTTAATCTCAATACCAACCATAGAAGATCTGGAGGTCTGTATAAGCAGGCAGTGAGGAGGAGGTCATGTGTCTGGTTTGAGAACCAATGAGAAAACAGAACAGAAAGTCTATAAAAAAGATAGGACACACAGAAGTAAGCCTCTTGTGGAGAGCAAGGACAGCAGAAGTGATGAAGGGTAAGGTTTTCCGCTCTTGCTCTGACCTCGTGGTTTTTAACTCTGCAACTGGCTCTGTTTCTTATTTAGCAAGACGGCCTAGCCCTAACACTAACACTAACCCTACCCTAAAGCAGTAACCAAAATCATATAAACACAACCCTAACACTAACCTTAACCCTAACCATTACCCTAACCTTAATCTGAGGATCCACCCGAACCCTAAACCTAACCATAACCATAAGAAACCCTAACCCTAACACTGAAGAACACTAAACCTAAACAAAACACTAACCATAACCCTAGTATAACCCCCCCTCTAACCCTAATCCCAACCCTAACCCTAAAACTAACCCTAACCTCCTTAGGAACCCTAATCCTAACAAACACCCTATTCCTAACCCTGAACCTAAATCTTGCCTTGGATTGAGGTATTTCATTTTAATTGGGAATATTAATTAGGTGAGCAAAAGGAGACTTTTGATTGCTGGATTTCAATAATTAGATTACTGTACTTAACAGACAGCCTAGAACAGAGAAAATGGCCAAATATGAGAATGGAAGTTGGGGGCTAGATTCAATAATATAATCTAATTATTTTTATAAGGCAGGGAGTATCTGAGATAAACAAGGGCTATGAACAGTGGGACTTAGAAGAAAGACAAAACCTGCCACAGCCACATAATCAACTGTGCTAGTATCCTTTCAGTGTGTAGCTGTGAACATACAACTTTTGCTGGGTCAGACATCCTGGGTATAGAGATCGGTCAAGGTCGCTGAGGCCCTAGGCTCAGAGACAGCGCCAAAAATAAAGTAGACCATGTGTGACAGTGGCTGCCCCGAAGGACAGGACCTCTGCAAGTTTGTGCTCCACTGCCCTGGGTTGTTGAATCTTATTTGCATATGCCATGGCATTTACCATACAGGTTTTATTTCCATGTGTTTGTTGTATGCACATGTGGGTACATAATTTTGTAGGTTCCTATTCATGTGTATGTAGACCAGAGGTCAAATTTGGGTGCTGTTCATCATGAGCCACTGACCTTTGTTTTTCAAATGTTTTGTTAGCATGTACTAATTATGCATGCCGTGGATCATTATTACCTTATATATGTTTATGGCTGGGCAGAGCATTCTAAACTAATAAGTCGTCTCTGGGTCATAATTGGGGAGCTGGATATTGGCCCAAAAGAGAAAGACAGTACAGAAAGGTCCTACCAGGAACTTTTACAAGTTCCACTCCTGGCCTCCGTGGTTTCTCGAGACTGACTCCCCCAGCTGCCACCTCACCCAAGTCCTCTGTGCAGCTGCCATTGAGCTCTGCAAGCTCACCAGCTTCCCTACCCACCACTCCCTCCCGCCCTCGCGCCCCAGGTCCCCAGACCTTCAGGCACATCTTCCAGGCCATTGTTCCCCAGGTTCAGCACCTCAATGTCCCTGATGTTGGTCACAGCACCAGCAGGGGGGCGTGGGGCACTCGAGTGAATCTCCTCCTCTGGCCCCGGGGCAGCCGAGCGTGAGCTGGCGCAGGTTGCACCGCAGCTCCCTGGCGCACAGGGCGGCATCCCGCCACAGTCTCACCTTCTTCAGGTGGCCACTGTCCTTGCCAGCCATGGTGGAACGCGGGCAGCGGAGCCTGCTGTGACAAGCCGCGCCGCACCGCAGCCGGACTCTCCTCTCGCTCCCGCTACTCCCAGGCCACCACCACCCCTGTGCAGCCGGTGGCAGGGCGCCCGCAGCTGGGGGGCTGCGTTGATGCAGGCAACTCTGAGGGGCTCCGGGCAAGGAGCGCGGAGCTGGGCTGCGGCCGGGCAAGGGGCTCGCATTCTAGGGATAAATGCTCCTCTTCCAGCTCCATCCTTCTCACGATGCCTGGGTAGCCCAGTCAAGCCCGGCTACCTGCCCAGCGCCTGCCAGGAGGCCCATTGGCCCACCCGTGGCCTCCGCTAACAGCAGGAGGAGGGCAGCACTAGGCTCCGCAGCCCGCATGCTGCAGACACAGGGCCGGGGCGCGGGAGTCCAGGGAGGAGTCATCATCTCCTCGTCTCCATTTCCCCGCTAGGGCGGAGGCGCTCCAAAGACTGTTTTCTACTGACCAACAGAGGGAGTATATTAGGAAGGGAGGAGAGGTAGGAAGGAATTGAGAGTAGTAGAGCAAGGGAAAAACATAAACAGAACATATTATGTGAGGAAAACCTGTTTTGAATAAAAGGGAAAAAGAGAAATTAGAAAAAAATTATTACACGGCCATAAAATTTGAGGAACACTACAAAACAGGGGATAAAAGAATCTGAACACAATAAAATAGGTCACAGTGTTACTTCGCTGTTTAAAAATAAACACAACTGCTTTTGAGAAAAACTGTTCCATTTTTTAAAAAGCAAGTGATTCTAAAAGAATTTAGAACCATTTCCATAAGGAAAGATGGAGATCAGCCTCACTCTCACCACTAATGGTTGGAATTTTTCTTTATTAGACTATTGCAAACCGTGGCTAAATATGATTCTCTGCTCATTTTATGAACCCTCGGTGTCCTGTCTCCTTCTTTCATGATGACAGAACTCAACTTAGGGACTTATACTCCTGTATGCAGATAGACATACATACACATACACAGACATGCACACACAGATACACACACACACACACACACACACAGACACACACAGACACACACACAGACACACACACATACACACACAGACACGAACACACGCGCACACAGACACACAGACACAGACACACATACACACACACACAGGCCTGTAAATAAATATTTTTTAACTATTGTAAATTAAAGAAATTTTAGATAGTAAAAACTGTTCAGTTAAGAAGTCTCACCTTTTGCTTTTCATCTGGTCCCTCAGTTTGCTGTACACCTCCAGGACTTGATAAGGAAAACAGATCACACAGGCATTAGTAGACAAAATAATCCACTTAGTAGACAAAATAATCCACTAAGCTTAAGGAATTACATCAAGAATCCTACTCCCCTTGGGGGCTGGAGAGATGGCTCAGGGATTAAGAGCACTCCTTTGTTCTTCCAGAGGTCCTGAGTTCAATTCCCAGCAACCACATGGTGGCTCACAACCATCTGTAATGAGATCTGGTGCCCTCTTCTGGTCTGTGGGTGTACATGCACACAGAACACTGTATACATAATAAATAAATAAATCATTTAAAAGAAAAAAAGAATCCTACTCCCTTCCCATTTCCTCACCTGGAAGACACAACATTAAACTCATCAGCAGGGGCAGGAATATTTTTCTGTTGCTGCACCAACACGAGCTATAACATAAACCATTTAATTCTGGGCTCATGGTTTCATGACCATCATGGTGATGAGCAAAGCTGCAGGTAGCCATGTGCTGGAGAAGCAGCTGACATCTTGTATCAACTGGGTTCACAGCAGGAGGCAAAGAGAACTGACTGAGAATGACATGGGCATTTGACACCTCAGAGCCTGCTCCCAATGACACACCTTCTCCCACAGGTCATACCTTCCCAAAGAGTTGCACAACTAGGGACCAAGCATTGACATATATGAGCCTACCTGGACCATTCTCAAACCACCACACC
This sequence comes from Onychomys torridus, assembly GCF_903995425.1. NCBI lineage: Eukaryota > Metazoa > Chordata > Mammalia > Rodentia > Cricetidae > Onychomys > Onychomys torridus. Next base: position 2,110,109 of record NC_050459.1, on the reverse strand, counting down.
TGTAGAGACCAAGAATTCAGATAGTCTTAGTTGAAAATAGGTTTATAGAATTCCTGTGGAGGCCAGGGAATAGCTTAGCAGGGGGGTGGCGTCTGAGGGGGGGCTTATCTAACAAACACAAAGCCTAGGTTTAACCCCCAGCATGCAGAAACAACAAGTCAGAGAGATGCAAAGACTAGCCAAAACGACTCTACTGCTTTAGCTGCCAAGTTTAACAAGGTCTGGTTTCTCACCCATCTAAGGACATACAGGGTCACATCCTCCACATATTGACTGTCTGACTCACCTAGAGTCTCAGAAGTCAGATCTATTCCACGGACAGCTTGATAAGAATAAACCGATCACTGGGAAGAAACATGTCCACAATATGCTCTGAAATCTGCATGGCAGAAGAGAGCTTTATCCTCCATTCTTGTGTCCCCTCTAGAATCGCAGACCTGCAAAGGCACACTCTCCAACAGGGCACAAGCAGCCTGCTGTTGGATACATCCACAGCAGCTGCTATGCCACTGCCTCAACCCCATGAGAGGAAATTCATTTCCTGTCATCCAAAAGATTCCCTTCCCTCCCCTAAGAGAGCCTTTTCTCAATTCTGCCTTTGCCAACACTGGTTTACTGTACATCATCAGCCATGTCTAGATGAATTGGCTACCTGGAGGGCTGCAAGAAGGATACAGAGGAGGGTGCAGGACTGTATACATCCCAATGCTTCATTAAATCTAAGTGCTACTGCTAGGCATGAGTATTTTACTGGAACTCAGTGAAACAAAAGACTTCACAGACCTCTCACTGAGGCTTACTAGCTTTAAAGAGAACCCATGCTGGCCAAGACAAGACTTAAAAGCAATTTTCCCAACAGAGGGAGACCTACCTCTTCCTCTCTGAACCTAAGAAGCAGTTCTTGACATTTTCTCTCCAGGGAACTGACTCCTTGTGCATTTTTCCTCCTGCTGCTTCTCTCCAGCAATACCCTTGCTCCTCTGACCAACACTATCACCCTTTATCTTCACAGGGGACAGCATACCCTTAGCAAAGTCACTTGGGACTGACCTAACCACACTGGAGGAGGCAGGCATACTTCCAAACCCCTGGTTGTCTACAGTTGCTTATCTCCAATCAGGAGCAGCTGTTTTTCATTTGATGATATTTGTTTCACAAGATTTAGACAATAGGTAACATGATTTTTTTAACCTCTAAAACAATGTGATGTATCTCTAGTTCTTCTACTCTCAGGTCTCTTGAAAACATGACTGAATCAAGAGAGGTTTACAGAGAATAGGCACAAACCAAGCAGGAAAAACATCAACCATCAGGGCTATTTGGGCATGGAGTAATCACATCCAAGGAAAGAAATGTCTGCTCAGTTAATGTTCACTACTGCTAACTCATTTCATATTTCCCTTTCATGAAACTGGTTTAGAAAAGACAGACCACAGATGCCATTTCAAGTATATCCAGTTTTGAATTTAGAGACTTTCTAAAAATCCAAAACACTGATCAACACAGCCAATTTTCCCTCTTGTCACTAGACACTGCTGTTAACAAATCACAAGCATTCACGAGCAAAAGATACATATAAGAAAGCAATGACCAGGTAGTCTTGGGAGCACTAATAATCTCTTTGACTAGAAGCACACCCAGGGTGATATCCTTGGAGGCTTGCTTGGGAAGGTCTCAGCTGTCATCTGGGTGCCTGGGCGGCCCATGGTTTGTGCCTGGAACGTACCTCCTTCAGAGCCTGTCTCCATGTGTGTGCCCTACAGGAAAAAGCACAGAAGGGGAAATGATGCACCAAAGAAAAGGCCAGCAAAGGTGCTGGGAATAGACTTGTGCTTACTGCTCTTGAAAGAAAGTGTACAGATTGTGTTTAGACTAGGATGGAAACAGCAGAGGGCCGGGCAGTGTTTGTGCTAGAGGAAGAGGTTGACACAGGCTAGGAACAAGTGCCAATAGAAGAGTGAGGTGGTCGAAGGAGCTTCTGGCTCACACTGAGAGTTCTGGCTGGAAGTTACAGTTGCCCTTTAGTGTGACTAATTTAGTGTGACTCAATTCTGTGTGGTCACTCTGAGTGGAGATAGTGAGACCAAGAATTCCTGTGGCCCAGAATAGAATTGTGTCTTCCCACTTCAAATAAATTAAGAAAAATATCTCTCACCACTGTACCCTGTCACTGGAACGGTGTTTACAAACACACACACACACACACACACACACACACACACACACACACGTCCAGGAGAATCAAGATGTCACAGATAGATCCTGTCTCTCAAAAAACAGCAACAACAAGAAAAAAAGTTAAAATTAAATAAATAGACATAAACACAAATATAATTTGCTTGGGTTCAAATAAACAACATACAGTAGTGCTGGGGAACTGATTTATGAGGGGAAGGGTAAGCCCCAGCCTCAGGAAACCCTATGCCATTCAGGCCACTTTAAAAAAAACAACAACAAAACTCAGAGATCCTGCAAGTTGCTGGGGAGGTAGCTTGAGATCACTGGCTGCTTTCCCAGAAGTCTTTCGAGTTCAATTCCCAACAACCTCACAGTGCCTTACAGTGTCACGAATTTTGTATCTTTAAAGAAAGAAGTTTGAAAAAATATGAGAAAATGGAAAGATCTGCCATGTTCACAGACAGGTAGGTTTAACATACTAAAACAGCAATCTTACCAAAAGCAATCTACATATTCAATACAATCACCATCAAAACCCCAACACGATTCTTCATAGACCTCAAAAGAGACATAATATGGGAAAACAAGAAACCCAGGATAGCTAAAACAGTTCTGTATAATAAAGGGACTTCCAGAGCCATCAACATCTCTGAAATAAAAGCAGCTTAGTATTAGCATAAAAATAGTATAGGCTTGGGCAATGGACAAACAAAGAATAAAGGAAGCCCTATGCTCCAGGCAACCATGCCATTCGGGCCCTTTTGTTTTTGTTTTGTTGTTTTTGTTGTTTGTTTAACTTAATCTAAAGTATGTATTTATGTGTGTGTGTGTGTGTGTGTGTGTGTGTGTGTGTGTGTGCGCCCCCGCGCGTGAGCGCTCATGCACATGCATGCCAGCCTGTATGACTGTCTGGGGTGGGTGGGTGGGGATCACAGTTCTAAACTTTTCAAGAATTGTCCTTATCGCGGCTGTTGATCTCACCAACATGGAACCCACCATGTGACATATTTTTTCAAGGTCCTTTTTTGTTCTGTGTTTTCATAGACTGGAGAGTGCCAGAACTTAACAAAAAAAAAGTAAAACATAAGGTCACAAAGCCCCTCTGCCTCATGAATGCTGGAATTAAAGTCATTCCCCTCCACCTCACCAGCAGGCAAGAAATGTGTACTTACAGAGAGGGTAAGAACAACAACAACTGCAATAACACACACACACACACACACACACACACACACACACACACACACACCAAAACAAGAAAGAAAGAGTGAGAGAGAGAAAGAAAGACAGAGTGAGAGAGAAAGATATAAAGAAAAAGAAGGTCCAGAGACCATAGAGAGCTAGAAATATGGGTATCAGCCTCACTCCCACCACTGAGGGTGGGACTTTTTCTTTATTAGACTCTTGCAAACCATGGCTAATTATGATTCTCTGCTCATTTCATGTGCCCTCGGTGTCCTGTCTTTTTCTTTTCTTTCTTTTTTTTTTAAAAAGATTTATTTATTTATTATGTATACTGAAGAGGGCACCAGATCTCACTACAGATTGTTGTGAGCCACCATGTGGGTGCTGGGAATTGAACTCAGGACCTCTGGAAGAAGAGTTGGTGCTCTTAACCTCTGAGCCATCTCTCCAGCCCCCCCTGTCTTTTTCTTTCATGATGATGGAACTCAACTTAGGAACTTATTGTAATCCTGTATCCAGACGGACAGATGGACATACACACAGACAGATGCACACAACACACACACACAGTCATAGCCACAAATATAATTCACTTGGGATGAAACAAACAACAGACAGCTGTGCTGGGGAACTGATTTATCAGTGGAAGGGTAAGACCCAGGCTCCAGGAAACTCCATGCCATTCAGGCCACTTTTTTTTTTTTAACTCAGAGATCCAGTAAGTTGTTGGAGAGGTGGCTTGAGAGCACTGGCTGCTTTCCCAGAGGTCTTTCTTGAGTTCAATTCCCAACAACCACACAGTGTCTCACAACCAACTACAATTTTTTAAAAATGCACAATGAGCCCAACATGCCTTACACAAGAGACTCATAAAGTGCCCCCACCCCCACTCCCCACCAGAGAAGTCCCCTTTGATCTTTGAGAAAGCAGCATGTTTGTGTTTGTCTCCCTGTTTGTGCTATGTAATCACAGCAGCTGCAGCATATTTAAAATAATTTGGGGTAGCTCACTACTTTTATGGCAGTGCTCAGAAAAAGCCCTGGGCTATGCAGTGGGATAATTTGTCAGGAGCACAGAGAGGCCCTGTCTCAAAAAAAAAAGAAAGAAAGTTAAAATATGATATAAAAAAAGTTGTTTTGTTTTTTCCCCCATCAGAAACCTGAAAATGACAGAATTCAAATCAGCAATGAAGGTTTTCCCCAACTCTAACAAGTTGCTTAACTGGAAGGCAACAGATATGCATATCTAAGTAGACAAGTGGAGCTGTGGCCTCACCCTTGAATCTTTCTTCCCTAAAGTTTCTGGCACAAGGTCAAGAGGTTAGACCTTGAACTTTTCTAGCCTGTAAAGGCTGTGCATCAAGGCAGGGCATTGGTGGCCCATGCCTTTAAAATTCCAGCACATCTTTAGGCCAGCCTGGTCTACACCAAAATTACATGGAGAAAACATGTCTTGAAAAACAAAACAAAAGAAATTCTGTGTATCACACTCCTGCCAGATGCCCCCAGAGGATGGATGTGGACATCAGGGCCCATGGTGTTGGAGATCCAACCAACCCCTCATTTATCACGGCATGAGGAATGAATGGGAGAAAACAGAAATCTGGAATGAGAGAGAGAGGGAGGAGAGAGAGAGAGAGAGAGAGAGAGAGAGAGAGAGAGAATCCCTTAAGAAAATGAAAACAGCAGTACACAACCCCTGGCACACAATAAAATCAGTCCTATGAGTACACTTATAGCTCTAACTTCCCACTTTAAAAAAAAAACAACTAAGATTTAGGTGCCTAATTTTCTAGATCACTGTGTCTGACGGCTGCCTAAACCTTGGCAAGACCAATGGAAGAGGGCTGTCTGTGATAGGAGGCAGGAGGAGCCTGTGACGGCAGAGCAGGCAAAGTCATGAGAGAGAAGATGAGACTTTCATATATATATGTTTTTCAAGACAGGGTTTCTCTCCTGATAGTGGTGGGAGGTGGTGTGCGCCTTTAATCCCAGCACTCTGAAAAACCAAAAAACAAACAAACAAGCAAATATTCCTGGCTCTCGCTCTGTAGACCAGTAGACCAGGCTGGCCTTGAACACACAGAGATATGCCTGGCTCAAATTTATTCATGTGTTTCTCTCTCTCTCTCTCCCTCTCTCTCTCTCTTTCTCTCTCTCTCTCTAAAATTAGACTAAATAAAGATGATTTGTTTCATTTTAGCTATATAACATTTTTTTTTTTTAAATTCAAACTCACAACCACTGGAGAAGGAAATATTGTTTTTCTCTGCAACAGAATCTCACTACTGAGTATATGAACCACACACACCTCAGACCTCAGGTGTATTTGACTGGGTGGGTAGAGAGGACTTGGAAGGAGTTATGGAAAAGCAAACCATGATCAGAAGAAGTTACAGGAAATTAAAAAAAAAAAGAAGGAAGGAAGGAAGGAAGGAAGGAAAGAAGGAAGGAAAGAGTTAGAGAGAAAGTAAGAAAGAAAGAAGGAAAGAAAGAAAGAAAGGAAGGAAGGAAGGAAGGAAGGAAGGAAGGAAGGAAGGAAGGAAGGAAGGAAGGAAGAGCGAGTACACCACCCAGCACCTGGCTACACTCTAAATTCACGTTTTAATCACTTCTGTTCTTACCTGCCTGGTTGCTCGGGTTTCTGAGTTTGTCATGAATGTTCTCTTGGCATGATAAAGTTTGATCTTACACTCTGTGTGCAGAAGGGACACACAGTATATCTGCAATGGCAAGTTCGTCTTGGTTTCCAATTACCAGAAAATCGTATTTGGGAAAAGATATTCCTTCGTGTGTATTTAGCATATTTATGTGGACCAAGATATTCTACTCCTTGATATCTGCCTACCTCTGCCATCCTCCTGGAGTTTGCAAGCTAACAGTGGGAACCACCACGGAAGGCAGTTTCTTCTTGGTGTCCTACAACCACAAACAATCGAGTTCCTATTAGCGCATTATAAAATATATCGTTTGTTTGTGGGATTCAGGATAATGACGAGATTTCTACCACACCTGACACAGCTTCTAGAACATGAACTTTTAGCTGGGTATTGGGAGAAGAGTGTCCCATTGCACTAGACAGAAGACACTGGTCTGGATTATCCAATGACATTCAGTAACCTGGTTCCCTAGCATTTTCATTGGTCTGAAAGAACTTTGGAATTTTGCAAGGTAGAGGGGTGATCATGAATCTCACCGAAGACCAAGCGTAACTTTCAGTTATGACTAAGGTTGGGTTTTTTTTTGAGAGAGAAAATGTGCTTGGAGACCAAGAACTATGAGAGAAGACACTACTGAAGTGCACTAGATTCTCACTTCCACAAGGTGGCACTCCAACATCTGTTATTCACATCTTCATTTATGCAGGACAAGCACATGACTAACTTTGGCCACAAGAGGGCACACCACCACCACCCTTCAGTTTCCTTGTGATCATCTCTTCCCCCTCCATCAACCAATAGCCTAGGAACTTATTGGAAAACGAAGTAATACTGGTCTAAAAGAAAAATAAGAAAGAAACATATTGAAAAAATGACTCCTCATGAAATTTTGACATACTCATATATCAATTCCTTGGTCAGTCATGATCAGAGAAGTTTTCTCCTGCAGCAGATAGGAACCAAATACAAAGACCCACAGACAGACAGTGCACAGAGTGAGATCACTTGGAACTCTTAGCCCTAAAAATGGGATGTCTCCATGAAATCCATGCCCTCAGACTTCAGAATACCATGGAAGAGGAAAATAGTTTATGAGCCTGAGGGAATAATGGACACCAAGAAAACAAGGCCCTCTATATAAACACGAGTGAAGCTTTTATGGACTCTTAGAGACGGAAGCAGCACAGACAGGGCCTGCACGGGTCTGCGCTAGGTCCTCCAAGTACATATTATGGGTTCCAGATTAGTGTTTTTATGGGTAAATAAAATAGAGTTTAGGGATGATGATACTTCATTTCCAGAGATAAAAGTATTGCTTACCCCGATTTAATGAATAAATCAAGACATAAAATATAAATAGCTTAATTTCTCTATCAGCCCCTTGAACATGAGACCATGGGAAGCAGGATAATCAGTGGGAGGACTGTCTTCTGAGGCTTCCACTCACACATTCCACAAGAAGTCTCATTCTCTGGAGTATGGGGGCAATGAAAGCAGCATTCAGCCTTTCCCTCCCACCTGAGGAGAGTTCCTGAAACCAGGACCGCAGGACACACTGCACACACTTCAGGGTCTGAAGAGAATAACATATGTATTTGCAGGAAAGTTGTTCAACATTGTTTTCAATACTGTTCTATTTAGCACGTTTGCCACTGATTCTTTTCTACAATTACGATTGTACCAAATGGTCATTTTCTATTGAATACATTAGCAAGTTACATACATAAATATTTCTAAAAATAATGATAACACCTTGCTTGCTAAATAGAAAAATCTTAGGAACAATTGGAGATATTTAAAAAATTTAAAAGCAACATATTTCACTTTACAAGGCCCCATGAGAAACACACTGTACCATAAGATTTTGGTTGTATATGTCTATGTAAACCATTACTATTGGGTACAACTGTCCTGGCTATTCCCTGTGGATCTCTCTTGCACGTCTTCAGATAAATACAGCTGTGGAAAGTGCTGAAAATATGGAGAAATTGTGCTATTTTCACTTTCAGCAAAGGGTTTTTTGTTTGTTTGGTTTTTTTACAAGATTTATTTATTATGTAAACAGTGTTTTGTTTGCATGTATCCCTGCAGGCCAGAAGAGGGTGCCAGATCTCATTACAGATGGTTGTGAGCCACCATATGGGTTCTGGGAATTGAACTCAGGACCTCTGGAAGAACAGCCAGTGTTCTTAACCCCTGAGCCATCTCTCCAGCCCTCAGCAGAGGGTTTTGTGTAAAATTAAAAATATGGAAAATCTGATATTCTGCATCTATTTATGATCTATATTCAGAGGATATTCAATGGGGTTTGTCCTTCAGAATTTGCTGCACCTGAAAGAGAAACATCATTTATGAATAGGAATGCACAATTAACAAAAGAGAATTCATATGAGAAATGGCCATTTTTATTATCTCCCTAAAATTGAAAATTTGTTGATGGTAAAAAAAAAATGCAGCTACACTAATGGAAGCAGATGCCGAGATCCACAGCCAAGCACCAGGCAGAGCTCCAGGAGTCCAGATGGAGAGAGGGAAGAGGGATTCTAGGAACAAGGAGGGTCATGGTCATGACGGGGAAACCTACAGAGACAACCAAACCAAGCTAGTGGGAACTCCAACAGCTGTGGAGCCTCCATGGGACTGGACTAGGCCCTCTGCATAAGCCAGACAGTTGTGTAGCTTGGTCTACTTAAGGGGTCCCCCTGTCAGCAGGATCAGGATCCATCCCTGGTGCATGAGGTGGCTTTTTGGAGCCCACTACCTATGGTGGGACACCTAATGCAGCCTTGATGCAGGGGGAGGGGCTTGGACCTGCCTCTACTGAATGTATCAGGCTTTGCTGACTTCCCAGGGAGTACCTACCATTTTGGAGGAGGTGATGTGGGTGGGTTGAGGGGAAAAGGTTTGAGGGGGTGAGAGGAGGGAAGAGAGGAGGATCTGTGGTTGAAATGTTAAATGTTATATGTTAAATGAATTAAAAATTTATTAATAAAGAAAAAATGGAGTTATATGTATTTTATTTTAAATAACCTGCCTGTCATCGGAGAAACTCACAAATTAGTATTTATTAAATATAATCATAAATGTATGCTTGCAAGACACTCTCAAAACCTGCTTCTGCGTATTCTAGTTCATTAACTATAAATGTGAGGCTATAAGACTAATGTAATTTGAAGAATTACTCAGAGCACATGTGCAAACTACCTGTAATGTAGACAAGGCTTTGATGTGCTTCTAAGCATAATGACAGCATTTAAGGAGGAAATTATTTATTTACAAACCTTTTAAGGGATTGGGCATAACATTGAGTTCTCCTAGCCAAAAATAAATAAATAAATAAATAAATAAATAAATAAATAAATAAAATAAAACAACCAAAAAAAAAAACCAAATTAAAAAAAAAAACAAAAAAACAAAACAAAAAATCATTTTTATCTATTCACAAACTTTGTGTCTAGGCAACTTTTTTTGTGGATAGTGTATATCCACACTTATATTTACTGCCTAGGTAACGACAAGATGTAGTAATCCTGTACTCTGGAGAACATTTTGTACTTTTTCCCATTGAACACTGTACAGTCATTCAAGGCTATAAAGGATGAAAGTAAGGAGCAGCTGTTGCAGGACACTTTACCTTCCACAATCAGTTGTTGTGTTGTCTTTGCTTCATTTGCCCTGCTGGGGTATCAAACTGCTGGAGAAGCATCTCATGGAAGGAGTGGCCACAGCACTTTTCAACAGTGTACATATTGTTACTCGCATCACTCACGTCTATATAAAAAATCTGACCACTTAAACATTCCAATGAGTTGTTGGATGTACAGTTTCTCAGTGTGTTATAGGAAGAATTAGAGACTAAGCTATTAAAATTCAGCCATCCCAGTGTTCCAAAGGACATATGTTATGGGTATTTGCAAGGCTTCATAGTATGAGTAAAAGTTTTAAATCCACAAATTTTACTATGGTTGTGTGAAAATGAGAAAGTCCCACAGACAGGGTCAGAGATGACATTTCTATTATTTGTACTAACATCAAATTGTGAGTCAGTACCCCAGATATTCTGTGTGTCTACATTTTTCAAAATTAGAAAGTGCAAAGCTAGAAGAGAATTAATGTCACCACATATGATAACAACTTTTGCTGATGATGTCATAACTTGTGTAACCATACCAATGTGAATCTTAGAATCACATTCACAAAGGCTAAAGAGCTCTGTTAATTTGCATCTTTTCTTATCTCTAGTAGGAATCTAATACTTTCTTCATCATCAGTTGTGACCAGATCCAGCAGAAATAATCCATCAAAATGATCATGGTAAGAGTATAAGATATTTTTCTTTGAGGGAGCGTTGATGCAGATAAGGAAATAGGTCATGGCCCATTGGTATGCTGACGGATATAGAACACAACTACCATATGAGGATACGAAGATGATAAGCATTAAGCTGGTTCTAAGATCTAAGTTTGGTTAAGCAACAGTCTGAAAAGTATTAATGGAAAATATCTTAACTAGTTTATAAAATAATCTATCACATTCCATCAACTCTTAGAAAATATAGAAAAATTGCAGTCTATAAGAACAATCTGATATTTTTCTTCCCTCATATTTCATAAAGTGAATGGAGATGTCTCATAAAAATCCCGGGTATTCACTTTTGACTCATATGTGACAAACGTGCATAATCAAATATTCTCCTTTCACTAACTCTGAACATCTGAGACTGACAGCAATGGAGAGAGGGTTTCAATTTCCCATCACACACAACTTCACTGTGGGATTTGATGCTGGTAGGCAAACGGTGCAATTCTGGAAGAGACTGGCTACACTGTTCCTGTAAGTATTATTTGGAATCTCCTGCCTTCATATATCTAATTGGTGTGCTTGTGAATTCTTTGACAAACAGAGTCATTAGACCAAAAAAAAGTGCCTACCTGTAGAGATTGTTAGTATAGTAGAAGAAAGGGGGCCACCAATATGCTATAATGTAAAAATATCTTACATTTAAAGTAAATTTGCAGTGAATTAAATTATAATTCATAAAATTACTTCATGGCAACAATTTTGAATGTCTGTATGGTATAAATACAAAACCCCATTAGTAATTAGAGTCAGTGTTTGGGGGTCTGAATAAAGAATGTCCATGTCACAACAACTCAATACTTAATTACACTGGTGTTTTGTTTGTGTAGATAGGAAAGGGAAACCTTATGAGGTTTGTCGTCTGCTATTCATGTCCCTGACATGATGCTGTTTGATGTGATGTGACATAACCAAGGTCCCAGTGGCCAGATTGGTAGACTACTCATATACTTTCAAAGTTCAAAACAGTGAGCAACAGAAAATCATCTAGTACATTTAGTTCTAGTGCACTAGGGCTTAGGGATACATACCATAATTTAGATATGAATCGATAGTACTATTCTATTGTACAAATTTGTGTAGTCATAGCATCTCTGTTTATCCCTGAAATGATTTTTGAATTCAAATTATATCTTGATAAAAAGAGATGGGGGGCGGGGGCTGGTGAGATAGCTCAGAGGTTAAGAGCACTGGCTGTTCTTCCAGAGGTCCTGAGTTCAATTCTCAGTAACCACATGGTGGCTCACAAACATCTATAATGAGATCTGGTGCCCTCTTCTGGTGTGCTTATCATAGTTATACACAAGTTTCAATGGTTAAGAAACCAGGTATCTCACATAGCTGCATATATAACATGTGAGGGGACCATCCTATGCAATGATTTGCATTATATTGTCACTTCAAGGCAAACAGGACTTAAGTGAAATAATTTTCTGTGAACCATTGTTTGAGATGTCTCTTCTGCTTTTGGAAAACAGTGATGGAACAATAGAAAAGTTTGCCTTTGTGTTTCTAATTCTCTCTTTTCAGTTGCTTTCCTATAGAAAACTGATAAAAATAAATCACAGGATGTAGTGCTGCTAAGGTCATTGACTAACATGGGCCTGACATAAGCTTCAGCCTTGGTGGGTGTGGCTGCAACCTGTTACATTTCCAACATGTAGATCTCATAACTTTTGAACAGTCAGTCACTCAGTGAATACACAGCATTTTACTTGATCTCTGTTGATCATATTAACTGACCTCAGCCCTAGCCTCCTAGGCATAAAACAGAGTTAAAGCTGGAAACATCTGTTGCATTAAACACTGAACAAGCAAACACATATATAGAATTTCAACTTTCAGAATGTAAACAAAACCTTTGTCTATGTAGATATCAAACATAGTCCATGACAGTTGTGACTGCATATCCAATGTAGATCAGTGAGACCGCTGCCATTAGCTACATGGATTTTATGACTAAAGTGAGAGTGAGCCACTCTTCTGGAGTAACAGGCCCTGATAAAATAGAGAAGAATCCTGTGGGAAAATAATTTTCTCTGGCAATGGTTCTACTGTAAACATGACGGATGAATCATTCTTATTGATGAACTCAGAAATGTTTTAAAAATTTTGTTTATATTCAGTAAATAACTGCCCATTTGGAGCCAAATGTTTCTTATTGAGTAGGTAAGTAACAAAAAAGGGGCACAATGAATTTCTTGTTTTTCCTGATGATGATTTTCTGCATTATAGAATTAGTATAGAAACATTTCATACAGTGGAAAATTTATCCCAGAAAGGTTAAAAGAGGCTGGAAAGAGGGCTCAGTGCCTAAGAGCACAGACTGCTCTTCCAGATGACCCAAATTTGGTTCCCAGCACCCACATCAATTGCCTCACAAATGCTTGGAACTCTAACTTCAGGAAATCTGATGCCTCTTCTGCCTTCTATGGACAATTGTACTCAAATGCACATTCTCATACTCATGCATAGATGTGTGCATATAATTAAGAGATGAAACAAATCTTTGTTTTTTATTTTATTATTTTGTCTTTTTTTTCAGAACTGAGGACCAAACCCAGGGCCTTGGACTTGATAGGCAAAGCGCTATACCACTGAGCTAAATCCCCAACCCCTTTTTTATTTTTTTTTTAAAAAAAGGATACTAGCCCCATGTTTTAGTTTATTTCAGGTGAGACTCTGATTTAGAATAGTCTTTCATTGCAGATTCTGTCGACTTAAATACATAAAAATATTTTATTTTATTGTTATCCTATAGAAAGACTGTTTTCTTTTTTTAACATTTCATTTTATTTTTATTGATTTTTAAAAAAAAAAATTTCTGCCCAGTTAGGACAATGAACTGGGAATCCACAATTACAATTCACAGACTGCAGCATGGAAAACACACTCTCCATTGGAATCACGTCAAGCCTTTCCTCTTTATTCATTCAAAAGAGTCCAGTACACATGTCAAATATAAGCACTGTCTTTTTCTTTTTTTTTTTTCTTTCCTTGGAAGGGGGAAACATTTATTTTGGCATGACTTTTACAATGCCAGGAAGTGGTTTGGATACCACTATAGTTGCAGGAATAGAAACCATAACAAACTTGGAGAGCATCTGACAGGCAAGGGGCTCCTTGGGTAGAACGATGCTGCTTGTGCTTAGTGGACGGCCCCTCAGCTGCAGCCGCTGAGTCTTCCCAGGTGTTGAAACAGGAAACGGAATTTCCTACTCAGACACTGACATTTCTCTTGAGCGGAGTGGCTTTTGCATCTCCAAGCCTCCCTCCACACTGAGGCAAATTCTCATCGTTCGCTCGACCTTTTTTCATGCCCATGACCCTCTGAGCATGTCAACACTGACCACAACACACGTGACGACCAAGGCTCCCTCATCTACACTGCTTCTCTAGGGTTCAGATGATAATACAAAACATCACTTGTCAAAACGTAGCAGATATTCAGAACATGGGCATCTGTGTTTATGAAAATAGCAACCATTTGCAGGGTGTGCTCCCCAAGGAGCCTTATTTTTATTTAACATGACTCTCTGGGGAGTAAGTCCAAAGTCATACACAACATTATAAGACTGGTCAAAGTTTCTTGATTGACAGTGTCAGAATTGACTGGTGCCAATTAAAACCAAACAACAACAACAACAACAACAATAAAAAACCCCTATGGCCCAAACAATTCAGTGGTCCAAAAAGCAACAAGACGTTAACCCTTCGGTTTATACTTGCACACACATACACACACATGAAAACTGTGACAAAAGAAAGATCTGATTCTGATCCATGCTGTGACTGTGTTTTAAAAGGAAACCTCCAACTGGACTTGTCATAGCTAAGTATTCAAAACACAAAAAGAGAGGATTCCCACTCCATTCTGATTTCTAAGAAATCACGTTCGTTGGAACGGGGCTGGAGGTGTGGAGGAGGCAGGGAAGTCAACGGAAGAGGTTCTACACAAATAGATGTGTAATTTTCATGGTGCAGCCACCTGCTTTACATTTCTCTTAAAATTCGAAGGTGACTGCGGGTGCGGTGGGCATTCCAAGAGTTGATACTTTATAAACAAGCTGAAAGAAGTAGGACCAGCTGACTCACTTTTCTGTGGGGAACAGTTAGTTTTACATGCTTCCTGTCAAACACACGGAGGAGGCAGAGGTAAACAGAATCCTTTATGTTTTTCAGAGAATGTGTTACTACGATAGCATATGGCCATTTGGCCCCAACTAGGAGGACACTAGAGAGCCGATTTTTAAGTGTTTACCTCTTGGGGATTTCAAAATGCGGGTTTTAACTAGATCTTGGCACGCAGATGTCTTCCAAGTGGCTCTGAATGAATCAACAGCCCATGAGGCACGGAGTTCCGTGAAAGCATGCTCCTACCTGTAGGTCCACAGGCAGATGTGGAAGGTTCACATGGGGTTCTGCTAAACCATGCCCACTGTTCTAGGAAAAGGTGCATAACAGAATCACTGCAAGATTGAGAACTGACCTCAGATTATCTCAAGTTGTCCCGAGACTCGGGTTTTCACCGATTTATCACCTCATTTGGCCCCGAGGAAAGCCTCCCTCTGCCTCAGCAGTGGTGATGTGTAGGGAGAGAGAACTAACCATTCTACCGTCATGTCCAGTGACTACCATGCAGGGGGTGTAATGAAAAGATGGGAGGGGCTCTGTCTCAATGGGCTGCATGTTCCCAGTGATTATCAGAGAGTTCTTGGAACCAACACTAAATCCATCCATGGACCAGCAGGGAGAGGTTAGATCTCCATTTCCTTTTCAGTGGAGAAGGCAGGTTAGTTCTAAGGGAAGATGAAAGAACAAAGGAATTGCAGCTATAGAATGTCTCACTGACTGAGTGAGAAGCAGGTGTAAATCCAAACGGCACAGCTACATTTGCTTGCATTTCCAGTGGGGGATGTTTTGCTTGCTAAAACAGTTACTAATCAATTCGTAATCCAAAGCTTGGATTTTATTTTATTTTTTTGCGGAGGGGGGGCAGATGAGTAAGAAGCTGAGCAATAATGATGCTAAAATATTCAAAAGATATTCCAGAGTGACTGAGAGAACAAACAATTAGTGAGAAAATGTAAAAACATTCTGAGGAATTACATGGCCATTTCATGAAGCCCTTAAAGATCTGTAACAACTCACAGTATCAAAAGATGCTGTGTGAGCTACCAGGGGGA